>NC_092339.1:270038095-270348214 GCF_046630445.1 Rutidosis leptorrhynchoides | reverse complement strand
TTTACGATTGTGAGTTACAACTCTGGAATGTTATGAGTGAAGATTGTGAAGATGGGATCGAAGGAAGTGTAAGGCTTCCTATGTAAGGTGGTCGTGTAGTACCAATGTGTGGTATGAGACCAAATGTGAATTTTGAGATCCAGGAGTGAGAGAATGAAGTTGTCATTGCGGGTGCTCTTGTATTGAAAAATCTGGGTTGTCGTGAAACTCGGACAGTATAATTGAATGAGAATGAGTTCGATATCATGGCGAATATCGTATTTTCCCTGTCGGGAAACGCAATTGTGGAGATTGTCAGTGGATTATTCCACTTTACGGGTGATTGTGAAGAGGAAAGTGTCGATTCTGATTGTCTCACATCGAGACACGCGGATGTTGTTTGTTTGCGAGAGTGTGTACCATAGTGATGTGACCCGTAGGTCGCATTGAAATGTCGAGGCCATCCTTAACGGACGGTCTAGGTAGGAAGGTTCACCCGGATTTGGAGACTATTTTGTGAGTCGTGTGGCGAATTGCAAAAATTTTGTGATGATAGTTCGCCGTTGACAGGATTCTAGCATGCAAATAGCTTCTATGCTAGAACTAGGAAGACGTGTTATATGGTTTGGAGGAGAAACCTTGTGTCGAGTGTTGATGTTTTTCCTAGTTCGTGGTGTATTAATGTCGTCCTGGATTAATCTAGAGACTGGTGGTCGTGTGCGGATCGATTGGTGAGAAAGTTTGTGTTCCCAGTGTAATTATTTGGCAGTACCGAAATTTCTTCATTGAAGGAAGAACCCGGTTGTGGTGACTGTAAGAAGCACTAGTCGGACGAGCGTGTCGATTGCCCCGTTGGCATCGACTTGTAAAATTGAGAATCATGGGTTCTGGGGTGGAAAACAAATCTTTGCACATAAGCGGATGTGCGATCATTGAGTGATACGGTTATGGACCGTTGAAAGTACTGAGTTTCGACGCGGCATGAATCCTTCTCAATTTGGATTAATGAAAGACTTGTTTCGCAGCGTAGTGGACCTAGTAGATCGCGTTGGGTGATATAGTTATGGTTGTAGCTTGTTGCGAGTTTTAGCCGAGAGAACTTGAAGGGATGATGGTGTTTTCCGTATTTTTCCTAAGTGGGCAATCGGACTTTGAGTGTATGAGATACCGTTTGTTGTGGTAATGCGCGCTAATGATTATTAGCGTGTGGTGAAATATTCGAATTAATGGAAATGTTGTAGATATCGAGTTTGGAGGTATGTCGGAGGACCTTTGAGTGTGGGTCCGGTTTGTTAAAGTGACGGAGATCACGGGGACGTGATCCAATTTAAGTGGGGGAGAGTTGTAACACCCCGTTTTTCAGTTACGCGTTATTTCGAACGTCATTCAAAATACGAGGCATGTAAGCATATATTTGGATCCCAAATAAAGTTAGATTTGATGTTCTAAAACCTTACCATTAGAAAGGAAATCTCATTACATTTCCAACGATATTTGATTCATCGAAAACGGAGTTACGGTTTGAAAGTTACGACCAAAACAAGTTCAGAAAACTGAGTCAGTTAATCTGCACGCCGTCCAAAAGGCCTGACAGGCCAGCTGTGACTTTTTGAAGCTTTTAAAAGAGGGTATTTAGGTCTTTTCACTTGGGGGTAGTTTGGGCCATCAAAACTGATCTAAACTCACTCTTATCCTCATTTTCACCCACAAACACTCCCAACCAAACCCTAGAGTGAGAGAGAGGAGGTTCTAGAGAGAGAGTTTGGGATTTGGAGAAGAAGGAGTGTGATTCGGGTCGGGTCGCGAGAGTTAAAGTTGTTCTCCTCGTTCACGGCTACGTTGTGGTAGTGTTGGTAAGTTCTAACTCCGAGTTTTTATTGTTTGATTTGATAATCAATTTGGGGTTTCAACTTGTATGTTCTTTGGATAACCCGTTTAGTCATTAATGGAAGATTTGAACTAGTAATCAGGTTTATTGTTGATGATTGCGGGTTTTGGGTTGGTGAACGATTTAGCCTTGCATAGAGCTCGTAAATAGTGTGTAATCACTTAGTTTAGTGATTATGGAAGTATTGGAAACCATTTGGGTATGTTTGGAAGACTAGTTTTGAATTGGGTCAAAATTAGGATTTATGTGTCAAATTGGGTAAGATAAGCGTTTAACACTTGTGAATTTATTTAATTGGTGTATTAGGGCCATTTTCACTTGTGTTAGTGATTATTGGTTAGTTTGGGCGTTTTTGGACTTATGTCAAAAAGGGTTGACTTTGAATTGGGTCAAAATTGATGATGACACTAGTTTAGATTAAATGGATGTTAAACGCTTTTGCTAAGTGTTAAATGACATTTTTAAATGGGTCGGAATTACCACCCGTAGTGGTAATTGGTGAAGTCCACTTTAGGTGTCTAAATGGGCGGATTGTGGAGGTAGGTATAAACCCTCGGTTAAGGGTGTTGGAGTCGAATTCTCGTGTAGAGAATGTATGTTGATTGTGTGTATATCTATATGCGTATTATAGGTAAAAGCTTGCTCGGTTGCGTTTGGAGACGGTTTACATATATGATTTGTGCGGGCATCTCGAGGTGAGTGGAATGATTATACATGTGTGTATATAATGTATCTATTTGTAGGGCGGGAGAGGGGTCGGGTATGCGTTGTCTATACCACCAAGAGTTAGTGATATATTTCGTTGTACACTAACGATGGATATTTCGTTGTCCAATTTGCCCAAGAGTTAGTGATATATTTCGTTGTACACTAACGATGGACATTTCGTTGTCCAAACCGACCAAGAGTTAGTGATATATTTCGTTGTACACTAATGTGACGACCCGGAAATTTTCGACCAAATTTAAACTTTAATCTTTATATTATTCCGACACGATAAGCAAAGTTTGTTAAGTTAAATCTCAAGAATTTTAAACTGTGTTCATACATTCATTTTAACCTCGACCAAATTTCGACGATTCGTGAACCGTTATATATAAATAGATATGTATATGTATATATATATATATTATAACTTGAGAATATTAATAAAGTATTAAACGTATAATACTTTACACGAATGTATTTGTTTCAATATGATTTTCGACGAAATTAAAAAAAATATATTAAATGATTGAATTATCAGAAACATTGAATTATGATTACAAGTCACTTTTGAGAGGTCCAATATGATTTGAGAAAATCTATTCCTCTTAACGATATTCAGAATAATTTGTAAAGCTATTTATAAATAAAAACATAAAGTGTCATTTACGAAAGTTAGACAAAAGTTAGTGGAGAATTGGTTTCCATAATATTCTATTAATCTATTTTCAAACGTACAAAGACGTTTTCAGTTTAAAAAGAACTTTATTATTAAAACATATATAACTTTTATAAATATCTAGAATCACTTTTGACAACTCATTACTTAACCAGTATTATAAATATAACGATATTTATATTTTATTTCATTAAATATATATAACGATTTAAATTAATATTATATATATTTATACGCGTATTATACATACATAGTTTTTATACTTTTACTATACTTTAACTTTATCTTTACTTTACTTTTACTTTACTTTAACTTTAATAATTCACTTTAATAATTCATACTTTAATAATTCACTTTAATAATTTATACTTTAATAATTCACTTTAATAATTCATACTTTAATAATTCACTTTAATAATTCATACTTTAATAACTCACTTTAATAATTCAAAAATCTATTATAAATAGAATTCAATAGGTTTCATTATTTCATAGAAACTTGAAAATATATTTCTCTAAACTCTCTCAATCGATTTATATATATATATTTGCTCTGTATTATTTCAAGATATTATTAGTATACATAAAATATTACGACGGAGTGCTGTCCGAGTGATTTCAAAATAGTTTTTTTGAATGAGTCGAAGCTAAGGAAATTATGGGTTATAGCTATGGAGATTATGGGTATGGTTCATGGGTATGCTCGTGAGGTCAATCTAGTGTTTATCATCTCTGTTGCGTCTACGTACTTTCCTGCAATATTGAATCTCAATATTGATACGTTCGTGAATCCGAGGCCAACCTTGCACTTGTTAAATGATGTTATATGTATTTTTACTACGAAATACAGTATGGTGAGTTCATTTGCTCCCTTTTTACTCATTACATTTTTGGGCTGAGAATACATGCAAATGCTTTATTAACTGTTTTACAATATTTATATGCATGAGTTCATTTGCTCCCTTTTTACTCATTACATTTTTGGGCTGAGAATACATGCAAATGCTTTATTAACTGTTTTACAATATTTATATGTGTGAGTTTCATTTGCTTCCTTTTATATATATTTTTGGGACTGAGAATACATGTGCTGTTTTTATAAATGTTTTACGAAATAGGCACAAGTACTAAAACTAATTCTACGTGGGTTTAAACTAGAAATATACCCTTAGCTTGGTAACATTAAACTATTTGTCTATGTACGGTAGGCGCGAATCTTAAAGATAGATCTATTGGGCCTGACAAACCCCATCCTGACTATGGGATGCTTTAGTACTTCGAGGTTATTTTAAACACACCTGATCTGGTGTACTTCAAAGGGTAAAACATGAACGTTAAGGCTTGTTACCGGGTGCCTACAACTTATAGAATACTTTTATACACTTGCGAGTGTACATATATTTATAAACGGAAATCTTGTGGTCTATTAATATATTGAAATGATTGTTATGATAAACCTATGAACTCACCAACCTTTTGGTTGACACTTTAAAGGATGTTTATTCTCAGGTATTAAAGAAATCTTCCGCTGTGCACTAGCTCATTTTAAGGATATTACTTGGAGTCATTCATGGCATATTTTGAAAGACGTTGCATTCGAGTCATTGAGTTCATCAAGATTATTATTATTAAGCCAATTATAGTTGGATGTATTATGAAATGGTGTGCATGCCGTCAACTTTCGTTGTAAAGAAAGTTTATCTTTTAAAAACGAATGCAATGTTTGTAAAATGTATCATATAGAGGTCAAATACCTCGCGATGTAATCAACTATTGTGAATCATTTATAATGTATATGAACGGGTCCTTTCAGTTGGTATCAGAGCGATGGTCTTAGCGAACCAGGTCTGCATTAGTGTGTCTAACTGATAGTCGTTAGGATGCATTAGTGAGTGTGGACTTCGACCGTGGCTGCATGTCAAAAGTTTTGCTCATCATTTTTGTCGGAAATTACCTGCTTATCATTCTTAGTCTAGACACATCTTATTGCATTGATTGCATGAATAGTGTATAGACAAAATTCATATCTTAGCGTATCTGCTAATTCATATCTTAGCATATCTGTTACTGTAAACTTTGCCTGACATATTCCGTAAATTCCTCTGTAATTTACGAAACCTTTTGCTCTATATAATTAGAATACCACCCGATAGTCGGAAAATCATTTCATATCAAAAAATTATTTATTCAATCGTACGAAATGGAATTTGTCATCAGTTCAAGTCACTCGGATTCCGAAATGGAATCTCACTCAAGCTCCGAAAGCAGTGTGACCAGAATGGATCAACCAATCAGACATCACCTATTCTGGATGAATTGGGGATGGGTTCGTAGCCTCCTTAATCATTGGAGACAAGAGGAAGGTGATCCCTTCCATCCACCACATTGCCCTCTTGGCGGAGAACCTGAAGCACTTACCGGCGAACCTATCCGAAACACCATTTTCTCTCTTATTTCTAGAGTATCTCGTCACGATTACATACTACACCAAATTCTAGATTTTATTTATCCACTCGTCCGAACCGACAATCACCCCGGTGTACTGGAAGAAGTCAACGAGCTTTGCGCTCGGGTAGTGGCTTTGGAGAATATGGTGCAAAGGTTACAAACACGAGCAGCAGCACCAGCAGCATAAACAGTACCACTATTAGCAATACCAACAGTACCATCACCACCACCAACAACAATATCCACATCCCACACCGCAACATCACAATCTGTATCTCAAACATCAACGTCATACGCCCTGTAAATATCCAGGAATATCAACAACAACAAACGATGAAGTATTAATTCATAAACTTCATTGAAGAGATATCTCTGCGGCAATTATGTAATCTCCAAAATCTTAGAGATTATTTAATTCTGACCGTAAATCGGATGAGTGAACGGAGATGGTAGAGTAGAAACTTTGATCGAAAATGGTGTACGATTTACAAGCTAGAATTGTTTTACCAACAGCATCAACAGGACCGTAGCATCATCAACACAGTCAGTGCCGTCAGTATCGTCAGAATCAACAGCACCTGTAGCATCACAAACTCTGTCAGTTCAAGAATCATTGTGGACATCATTACGAATCAACAACAAATATATTGTATCAACGAGTTATGAAGTATTAACTCATTTCCAATCGAAAGATTTATATGTATATTTTATATGTATAAATTTTTAAACCATAATAAATCTTCCCGTACTAAGCTATTATGTGTGAATCTTAACTACTCAGTTAATTCATATTACAAATATGCAATGATGTACGTCCTTCTCCGCAACTTAACCATCGTTAATTACAATCTCTGTCTCAATTCAATAAAATTCCAATTCATAATAAATCAAGTGTATTATTCGAATATATGTTTGATTTTACACTTTCATCACCGATGTACTCGAAACTTTTCAAATAACGTCATTCGTACCTTGCGAAGTTCACAAGAATTTCACGAAAACCAATAAATAACAAAATAATGATTCATAATTTCAATATTATTGAAGAAATACTTATGCAATTTATAAAGTTTTAGGGATTACTCAATTCTAGTTACAACCATAAAACAAATGAGTTTAATTTAATATTAACTTATTAAATCTATATTACATCTAAAGAAAATATACACATATATTTTCATAAAGACTGTAATAAACTTCTTTTATACAAAATATTAATTGTGAAATTTTTTTTAACGGGTAGGTAATACCCGAGAGATATATAAATTCACAATTAATATATTACATTTTTCGAAACTGATTCATCAATCATCAACTATACTCCCTACTTTCACAACAATATCCATTCTTTCATATAAATCAAAACAATCATACTCATTCAAATTCAATTACATATTCTGATTTTGAAATCGCATAATTCAATTCGAAATATAACCAGTATCATCACTCTTAGATTCCTATATCTTTCAAAGATATACTTTGACTTCAAAACTGTGTTAGAACATCATATGTATTAACGATTACAATATGTGCTCAAAACCTTCGAAATTCCTGAAGACACTTCAACTAAGGAACAATCTAGATGATGATCCAGCCATATGTTACCCACAGTTATACACCTGAAAAACTCTCAAAACCCAAGTCATAGTTCGACACGTATCCGTGTTAGACCCTTTGGCATTTACTAGCTAAAATAACTTTTCAATTCCGTTTCAAAATAGACAGTTTTGTCACAGCTCCAGCAAGTCAACTTCGACTTCTCAATCAAACCAGTCTTATTATAACCTCGATAGATACGTTGCCCTTTCGCCAACGTTACCGGGGAATCGTTTATATTCACCACATTAGCAATAAACTTACCAACAACTTCACTGATCTTTGACTTTCCAAAAAAAAAATCATTATAATTATCGAAACCCTATCATATACTCATTCGTACCTTATAACAAGAATTGCCATACCAATTATTGAGAATCATCAATCAGTATTTTGAAACCTCGCAGCATGTCTACATCAACAATTACATATACACACAACGTCTACCTCCAAGACTTACATTCTTTGAATGAGAAATTTCTGAAAAACACCCTAAACTGCGAACCAGTTCTCGAAATTTTGAAAAATGCTGATGAAGCAGCAAAAACTTTAAACGACCTTAACAGTAAAAAGTTGGATGATAAAGGATAGTATATTGGCAAAGCTCAGAAAAAGAGAAGCTTTGGAACTGGAAAACGGATTGAGCAAAGTATGAAGGAGGCTGTGGACAAATCACAAAGGCTGAACCTTCCTTCAAAGAATCCAAATGATTCAGTACTTGCTGAAGTCATTAACGAATACCTTGCTCCTGACTCTAAACCCCTGCGGACAATATCTTTCATCATCCTCTGATATTAGACATTCTAAGATATCATCGTATCTTTCATTATAAATATCATCCATACTTCTGAAGATATTTTTATAATTATTCTTATCTGAAATCATTTACCTCTTCGCGCTATCTGTATTATATCATAAAAGAAACTATTTTAGTTTCTAAATTCTGAAACATTCGAGTTTAAAATAGGAATATTCTTGAAGAAGTGTTGGGAGCTGAAGCATGAATTAGTATAATATAATGACACTTGATCAACGTGATTATATTACAGTAATTCATGCTTAGTTTCTAAATGGAACATGATGATTCACAGATCATAACGTCATCATGTGCTATGTTACACGACTCTTGTATTCTCTTTGATCTCTAAATATCAAGAAAATATTTCTTGATGATTCGGCCTTTTCTGAGGTATTCTGGTAATTTGACAAGTCAAGATCGTGCCATTACAATTTCCTTCCTAGAACATTAACAATGTTCATTTCAAAATTTATATCTGCGAATTCTGGACCATTACAAGAGGTGCTTAATCGCAAGAAGAAGAAACGAAAGGACAAAGCTCCGAACTAGAAATGGGAGTATAAATCATAGCAAATAGAAGAGAGCATTAACTGTGAATGACAATGATTATAGAAGAAGCAAGGACTTTGAAATATAAGGGAAGATATAAAACCCAACAATAACCCAGAAATCACAAACCGTATATATCAATGCATATAGCAATATAAAGACACGGGAGAACTAAAAACACTATAAAACTAAGAGTATAGTAGAAGTAAATAGATTCTTCCGGAGGCAGATGAAAAAGAAGAGCGACATATATGAAAGTGAGGAGTATATCAAGAATCAGTACTGGATGAAGCATATTGACAAATACTTTAAAATATGAGTTGAGAAGGTGTGAGTTGTAAGAAAACAAATGAGGTGGATTTATAGTGAAATATCTGACAGAGAAATTAAAATGGATTATCGCATTAATTCGAAGAGGATCATAATTTCCTTAATCGCCGAATAATCAAATCCAATATAGATTACAAAGATTTTCTTTTCTGAGATCAATCGTGATGACGTCAAAAGATACGACGAATCACTATTATCTTATTTCATTTATTTACGATAACTTCACTCACACGCTTCGAGTAATCGAATTATTTTATCCATGCTTCTTGAACATGATAAAACTCTATAATCGTTATAATAACATTCTCATTGTTAGTCATGATGACCTCTATCAAATTTCGGGGACGAAGTTTCTTTAACGGGTAGGTACTGTGACGACCCGGAAATTTTCGACCAAATTTAAACTTTAATCTTTATATTATTCCGACACGATAAGCAAAGTTTGTTAAGTTAAATCTCAAGAATTTTAAACTGTGTTCATACATTCATTATAACCTCGACCAAATTTCGACGATTCACGAACCGTTATATATAAATAGATATGTATATGTATATATATATATATATATATATATATATATATATATATATATATATATATATATATATATATATATATATATATATATATATTATAACTTGAGAATATTAATAAAGTATTAAACGTATAATACTTTACACGAACGTATTTGTTTCAATATGATTTTCGACGAAATTAAAAAAAATATATTAAATGATTGAATTACAGAAACATTGAATTATGATTACAAGTTTCTGTTGAGAGGTCCACTATGATTTGAGAAAATCTATTCCTCTTAACGATATTCAGAATAATTTGTAAAGCTATTTATAAATAAAAACATAAAGTGTCATTTACGAAAGTTAGACAAAAGTTAGTGGAGAATTGGTTTCCATAATATTCTATTAATCTATTTTCAAACGTACAAAGACGTTTTCAGTTTAAAAAGAACTTTATTATTAAAACGTATATAACTTTTATAAATATCTAGAATCACTTTTAACAACTCATTACTTAACCAGTATAATAAATATAACGATATTTATATTTTATTTCATTAAATATATATAACGATTTAAATTAATATTATATATATTTATACGCGTATTATACATACATAGTTTTTATACTTTTACTATACTTTAACTTTACCTTTACTTTACTTTTACTTTACTTTAACTTTAATATTTCACTTTAATAATTCATACTTTAATAATTCACTTTAATAATTCATACTTTAATAATTCACTTTAATAATTCATACTTTAATAATTCACTTTAATAATTCATACTTTAATTATTCACTTTAATAATTCACTTTAATAATTCATACTTTAATAACTCACTTTAATAATTCAAAAATCTATTATAAATAGAATTCAATAGGTTTCATTATTTCATAGAAATTTGAAAATATATTTCTCTAAACTCTCTCAATCGATTTATATATATATATATTTGCTCTGTATTATTTCAAGATATTATTAGTATACATAAAATATTACGACGGAGTGCTGTTCGAGTGATTTCAAAATTGTTTTTTTGAACGAGTCGAAGCTAAGGAAATTATGGGTTATAGCTATGGAGGTGATGGGTATGGTTCATGGGTATGCTCGTGAGGTCAATCTAGTGTTTATCATCTCTGTTGCGTCTACGTACTTTCCTGCAATATTGAATCTCAATATTGATACGTTCGTGAATTCGAGGCAAACCTTGGACTTGTTAAATGACGTTATATGTATTTTTACTACGAAATACAGTATGGTGAGTTCATTTGCTCCCTTTTTACTCATTACATTTTTGGGCTGAGAATACATGCAAATGCTTTATTAACTGTTTTACAATATTTATATGTGTGAGTTCATTTGCTCCCTTTTTACTCATTACATTTTTGGGCTGAGAATACATGCAAATGCTTTATTAACTGTTTTACAATATTTATATGCGTGAGTTTCATTTGCTTCCTTTTATATATATTTTTGGGACTGAGAATACATGCGCTGTTTTTATAAATGTTTTACGAAATAGGCACAAGTACTAAAACTAATTCTACGTGGGTTTAAACCAGAAATATACCCTTAGCTTGGTAACATTAAACTACTTGTCTATGTACGGTAGGCGCGAATCCTAAAGATAGATCTATTGGGCCTGACAAACCCCATCCTGACTATGTGATGCTTTAGTACTTCGAGGTTATTTTAAACACACCTGATCTGGTGTACTTCAGAGGGTAAAACATGAACGTTAAGGTTTGTTACCGGGTGCCTATAACTTACAGAATACTTTTATACACTTGCGAGTGTACATATATTTATAAACGGAAATCTTGTGGTCTATTAATATATTGAAATGATTGTTATGATAAACCTATGAACTCACCAACCTTTTGGTTGACACTTTAAACGATGTTTATTCTCAGGTATTAAAGAAATCTTCCGCTGTGCACTAGCTCATTTTAAGGATATTACTTAGAGTCATTCATGGCATATTTTGAAAGACGTTGCATTCGAGTCATTGAGTTCATCAAGATTATTATTAAGCCAATTATAGTTGGATGTATTATGAAATGGTGTGCATGCCGTCAACTTTCGTTGTAAAGAAAGTTTGTCTTTTAAAAACGAATGCAATGTTTGTAAAATGTATCATATAGAGGTCAATTACCTCGCGATGTAATCAATTATTGTGAATCGTTTATAATGTATATGAACGGGTCCTTTCAACTAATGATTGCTTCGAGCGGATATTTCGTTGTCCGAATAGCCTAGGGGTTAGTGATATATTTCGTTGTACACTAAAGGTTGTTAAGAACACCGGTGGGAAATTCGAAGTACCATTCCCTCATGTTATTGTTTGACCATGGTTACGTGTTGTAGTATAGCATAATATATTATTCGAGTTATATATGCTATTGTTGTGCTAGCTTGTGGTCTTGAAGATTGTAGCGTTATACTTTGCGATTGTATGCTATATAAATTGCTAGCGTGTATGAGGTATTTGTGTAAGTGTTTGCAAGTAGGTATATTATATATGTATATGTATAATTATTGCATTCACTAAGCCTAGGCTTACCCCTCTCGTTGTTTACCTTTTTACAGGTATTGTGGTTTGAAGCTAGCTAGTTTGTTAAGCTAGATGCATAGGAGCGCTTGGGCTCGATGGGGTAGCTTTTGGATATTAATAGCGGTTCAGGGATTGGTAGTCCCCGGGATTATGCTCTGGGTATCGGGTTGGGTTGTAGAGTCCTAATCCGTCTAAAGTTATAAATGGGTCGAAATCGCTACATAAATTGTAAAACGAGTCATTGCGGGCCCGGTGTTGTAAAACTTATTTTTATTGTGGAAATCTCTTAATGTTACTTAATATGATTTGTTGTGAAAGTCGTTTCGTTAAAAAGTGTCGGGAAGCGGGTTTTCCGCTCGCGTGAAATTTAAAAACTGATCAGTCCCCGTTAGTTCATTTGGACGCCGTCCTAAAGTGTTGGACACCGTCCAGATGTACAGGTTCAAAATTTTTTTTAGGCGTGTTTTTGGTAAAACGAAGTTGGGTCGTTACACCGAGACAATTAAATCCTAGAAACTAATGGTGATCAGTCATACTTAGTGTCATACTTAGTGTCAAGATACACTTTCGTAATAATGGTGATCAGTCACAAAGTACTTTACCCGGGGTGACTAACTACGATTGTGTACCTTACCATTTCCACATGGTGACATAAAGTACTTTACCCTGGCTGACATAACATTCACGTAAAATAACACGCGATAACTCCTAGTACCCGAATAACCAAAGTCATTACGGTGAACTTGATCACTCAAAATCGCAAACATCCGAATCTCTCCAATATATTCGTCTCTAGGACACCGCACCAATAGATACCTGTATATATACACCTATAAATAATATAATAATAAATATACACAAGTACACAGCAACAAAAGTCAACCTACAACCTAGGTGACTATCACTAAAACAACGTTCAAGTTCGTCTACTTACATTAGGTACTAGCAATCTAAGGCACTAATTTATACACGAAATAAGGCCCCACATAGTCATACTTTGGACAAGCACTAGTCCTAGTTAGTCACCTACTCTAAGGCACTAACAAAACTCAATCCGACCTGTATTCCTACAAGTCCCGCAAATAACGCACAACCATCAATAAGTCTAAGACTAGGCACCTACTCCAAGGTCACCTAATTCCCTTAGACTATGCTCTGATACCACTTGTAATGACCCCAAATCCGTTTACCAAAAACGGAGCACATTTTTTTTATAAGTTAGGTTCCATTAAACATCCACTTTAAATAAACCATTCCAAATAGTTTTAACTGAATACACATTATCATAATGACACATTTAACATTTTAATATGACTCTTGGTAGATAAATGACATATTACAAAAGCATTTGCAATAATGACTCAATCACACGAATTACGGGTTAATAATCAATAACCCAACCCGATACCAAAAGCATAATTCCAGGGACTAACAAATCCCCAATCCACGTTCAATATCTAAATGCTACCCAATCAGGCCCAAGCGCTCCTACGCATCTAGTCTAACAACTAGCTAGCCTCATATTCACAATTCCTGTAAAAAGGTAAACAACGAGAGGGGTAAGCATAATGCTTAGTGAATGCAATAATTATACATACACATATATAATTTACTTACTTGCAATCACTTACACAATTACAGCATACACGCTAGCAATTTAATTAGCATACCATCGCAAAGTATAACGCTAAAATCTCCAATACGCAAGCTAGCACAAACAATAGAATATAATCCGAACAATATAATATGCTACACCACAACACATAAACATGGTTAACCATTATCACATACATGGGAACGGTGCTCGTACAATGACCGTTGGTGCTCGCACAATGACCGTTAGTATAAACTAACCCCAAAATTAGACGTCCACACTTACCGAACCACCTTTCACGCACATGATTAACCATCGACACACACACAAGGGAACGGTACTCGCACAATGACTGTTGGTATGCGCACAATGACCGTTAGTGTACACTAACCCCCTAGGTGGACATCCGCACTTACCGAACCACCCTTCACGCACATGTGGTCTCCATCTCACAAAAGAGTAGTGAATCCACACGCCCGGATAACACTATAGTGAATCCACATGCCCGGATAACACTAACCACAAGCCCGCAAGCAAATAAACTATATAGACATATATATATAATTATTCCACTCACCTTGGAATGTCCGCACGAGTAGTGTATTATGATCTTTGTCCTCATATTCGAGCAAATAGTTACCTATATCGCAGATAGGCACAATATACACATAAATATACATTCTCTAAAAGAGAATCTGACACAATTATCCCTTAGCCGAGGGATCACACATTGCTCACCAAAACCCGCCCATTTAACACCTAATGGACATAAACCAATTACCACTATGGGTGGTAATTCCGACCTATACAAACAAGTATAACTTAACCCAAATTATACTCGACACCAATTAGACCAACTTAGGTCTTAACACTAAATTACTACTTAGGTAGTAATTATTTCAGATGCCAATTACACCAAAACCCAACACATGCAATATTGACCCATATTGCTTTTAACCACATTTGACTTATGTTAAAATACCATTTTAACCCAAAATCACTTCCCACGATTACTTTCATACAAAAACGTCAATTAACAGTTAATAAAAGTGTTTAACATCCATTAAATCTAAAATTAGTGTTATTACCAAATTCGACCCAATCAAAGTTAACCCATTTGATATAAGCCCCAAAAACATCCTTAATCACTAACGGCTAGTGATTAGCTTTCTAAAACACCATTTAACACATGAATCAAATATTTATATACTTGATTCATCAAATCTTGACCCAAAACATAATTTGACACAAATTAAAGTCAATACCCATTTTGACTAGTACACAAGTTCTTATGAACATCCAAAATCACCAATAAACTTACAACCTAGTGATTTAATATCTAAACCATGACAAATACTTCCAAATTCATCATCAAACCATAAACCTACAATAATCGGATTTACTTACATTAACAATACCCAAAACCCCCAAATTTCACAAGAAATGGGGTTTATAACCCTAACTAGCACAAACGCTAACCCCAAATCAAAATCAAAGTAATTAAATCGAATCTAGGGTTCACCTCAACTCCAAAACCGAGATAGTAATACGAAACACCAAGGAGAACCAAAACCCGCTTCTGTAAGACCCAAATATTTATTTTATATAGAGTAAACGATGTACATAAAGTGTGTGAAGCATGGTGTAAATTTAAAAGCTAACAGACTGCTTGGACCACCATGTGTGCCGCGCACGGGTATGGGTGCGCGCCGCGCTCTATAGCTTGCGACAATTTTCTGTTTCTGTTAAATGAGTTTAATGAAGGGCAAAAGGGTAATTTCATATGGTGGCAGGGTTTTTGGCCACAAAACTGGTTCCATGCTTATCTTATCTTCATTCCACCTCATCCTTTTCCACTCAAACACTCTTTTCTCATCTCAGAGAGAGAAACCCACTTCTAGAGAGAGGGAGCCTGATTTGGGGAAGAAGAAGCTCGTTTCGGGTGAAAGCTCAAGCGTTAATGTTGTTCATCTCGTTCTTGGCTACGTTTTAGTTGTGGTGGTAAGCTCTAACTCCGAATTTAATTGTAAGGTTCTTGTGTAAAGTAAACACGATTATTGTGGGTTTAGGGTTCGAGGATGAATTTGGTCATGGTTTGGGTGTAAATCACTAAGTTGGAAGTTTATGTGTAAATTTGATGTTCATAAGAACTTGTGTACTAATCAAAATGAGTTTTGACTTTGAATTGTGTCAAATAATGGTTTGGGTCAAGATTTGATGAATCGAGGTTATAAGTGTTTGATTCAAGTATTAAATGGTGTTTTGAAAAGTTAATCACTAGCCGTTAGTGATTAAAGATGTTTTTGGGACTTATGTCAAAATGGGTGGATTAATTCGGGTCAAATTTGGTAATGACACTAATTTTGAATTAATTGGATGATAAGCACTTTTGTTAAATGTTAAATGGCGTTTGAAATGATTACTACCTAAGTAGTAATTTAGTGTTAAGACCTAGGTTGGTTTAAATGGTGCCAAGTATAATTTAAGTTACATTGTACTTGTTTGATGGGTCAAAATTACCACTAGTGGTAATTGGTGAAGTCCCCTTTAGGTGTCTAAATGGGCGGTTTGTGGAGGTTGGTATAAACCCTTGGTTAAGGGTGTTGGAGTCAAATTCTCTCGTAGAGAATGTATGTTGATTGTTTGTATACCTATACGCGTATTATAGGTAAAAGGTTTGCTCGATTGCATTTGGAGGCGATTTACATACATGACTTGTGCGGGCATTTCGAGGAGAGTGGAATAATTATGCATGTATGTATATAATGTATTTATTTGTGTGGCGTGAAATGTGGGGTAGTCGCGGTGTTAAGATACCACATAACACGTAACGAGTGGGTTAGTCGCAGTGTTAAGACACCACTCCGGTAATTAATGAAATATAGGGTAGTCGCGGTGTTAAGACACCACATAATACGAAATGAGTGGGTTAGTCGCGGTGTTAAGACATCACTCCGGTAATTAATGAAATGTGGGGTAGTCCCGGTGTTACGACACCACATAATATGTAACGAGTGGGTTAGTCGCGGTGTTAAGACACCACTCCGGGATGTAATGGCATGTGGGTTGGTCGCGGTGTTAAGATACCACATTGTCAAGGAGGGTGGGTTAGTCGCGGTGTTAAGACACCACCCGAGGGTTAGTGATACACGGTTTTAAGTACACTAATGGAAGTTATGAACTCCGATGGTCTCTTACGAGCGTCATTCCCTTGTACGTTGGTTAACCATGGTTATGTGTTGTAGTATAGCATATTATATTGTTCGTGTTATATGCTATCGTTTGTGCTAGCTCGTGATATCGTGGATTTAGCGTTGTACGTTGAAATGGTATGCTAATTTAAAATGCTAGCGTGTATGAGGTATTTGTGTAAGAGATTGCAAGTAAGTAGGTTATATATGTATATGTATAACTATTGCACTCACTAAGCGTTAGCTTACCCTCTCGATGTTTACCTTTTTCAGGTATTGTGTTATGAGGCTAGCTAGTTGTTAGACTAGTTGCGTAGGAGCACTTGGGCTCGATGGGGTAGCTTTTGGATATACGGACGCGGATTGGGGATTTGGTAGTCTCCGAGATTATGCTCTTGGTATCGGTTTGGGTTATAGAGTCCTAACTTGTCTAAATGTAAATTGGGATTGAAAGTTGAATTTTGTACGAAAGTCGTGAAATAGCCTATGAGGGCCCAGTGTCGTAAAACTCGTTTTATTATTGGAACGTGTTAGTTTTATCTAATATTATATGTTGTGAAAAGCGTTTCGCCTAAAAGTGTCGGGAAGTGGGTGATCTTTAATCAAAATTTAGAAAATCCGGACGGAGGCTGTCAGGACTTGTGCGCGTCGCGCACCCCTACTTTGTAAAAAAAAAAATTTTAAGTTGTGTTTTTGGTAAGACGAAGTTGGGTCGTTACAAGTGGTATTAGAGCATTCTCTAAGGGAATTAGGTGACCTTAGAATAGGTGCCTAGTCTTAGACTTATTGACGTTTATGCATTATATGCGAGACTTGTATGAATACGGGTCAGACTGAGATTTGAAAGTGCCTAATGTAAGTAGGTGACCCTGGATGTTGTTTTAGTGATAGTCACCTAGGTTGTAGGTTGACGTGTTGTTGCGGTGTACTTGTGTACATTATTATTATATTGTATATTGGTGTATATATACAGGTATCTATTTGATGCGGTTTCCTAGGGACGAATCTATCGGGGAGATTCAGATATTTGGCGGTTAAGTGATCAAGTTCACGGTAAGGACTATGGTCATTCGGGTACTAGGAGTTATCGCGTGTTAATTTGTGTGAATGTTGCGTCAGTCTGGGTAAAGTACTTTGCGTGACCATGTGAAAATGGTAAGGTACGCATTTGTAATAGTGACTGATCACCATTATTACGAACGTGTATCTTGACACCAAGCATGACATGATGAGTACCGAATGGGGGAAACGTGGCATGGTTGGGGTAGAATCAAGATGAATTAGGAATCTTTTATTGGTTCCTAGGATATAGTAATCTCGGGTGATGTGCTGGTTGTAACATCAGGTTCTTTGTTAGTCGGAAAGTGTTACAGTGGATTCGGTTAGTTAAGGTGAGTGAGCAAACTCACGAGTTCGGCGCGTACCTAGTCTCCCTAAGTAGTGGGTGCACTATTGAGATTGTTATTGATTGTGGTTACTCATCGTAACTAGGATGACCGATTAGTGAGTGTGCGTATGACGAAGACTTGAATCCCGTAAAGGGATGTAGCAAGTCTAATGATTGAAGAATTGGGCTACACTCAGTAGATTGTGTGATTAGAGAACCGTGTAAGGATTCTAATTGTGAGTCGCCCTGGTATTGGCGAATCGAGGAGTCTTCGGGTTGTTAAACTCATGGGGGTGGGAACCGTATGATGGTGATTGCAATAGTATGTTAGCATGTTGCGGATGATAGGGTAACATTCCTAACAGAATATCCCTTATGGTAGTGGGTGTGTCGATATGTAACACCTCATTTTTCAGTTACACGTTATTTTGGACGTCATTCTAATTACGAGGCTTGTAAGCGTATATTTGAGTTCCAAATAAAGTTGGAGTTAAGGTTCTAAAACCTTACCATTGGATAGTAAATCTCATCACGTTTCCAACGATATTTGTTTCGTCGAAAATGGAGTTACGGTTTGAAAGTTACGACCAAAACAAGTTCAGTTTCAGACTTAGTTCAGTGGGACTCCGTCCAGATTTTGGGACGCCGTCCACCAGTGAAAGGTTGGACGTCGTCCAGCCATTTTGGACACCGTCCAAATGGCCTGACAGGCCAACTGTTGGAATTTTAATGAATTTAAAAGGGGTATTTGTGTCCTATCACTTGGGGGTCGGTTTGAAGCCTCTAAAACTGATCCAATCTCATTTGTGAGTCACATTTCACCCACCAACACTCTCATCTTCAAACCCTAGAGAGAGGAAGTGTTTTTAGTGAGAGAGAGTTCCATTTGAGGAAGAAGAAGGGTGAAACGGGTCAAGTCGCGAGAGTAAATGTTGTTCATCTCATCCTTAGCTACGTTGTGATGGTGTTGGTAAGTTCTAACTCCGAAATTCATTATTTGATTTTGATATTCATATTAGGGTTTGAGCTTGATTTTGTTAGAAACCTTTGTATAGTTATGAAATGGGTTTGTTGTGGTTATTAAATGGGTTTTGACCCGTTATTGGCGGGTTAGGGTTTGATGACGAATTTGGAAGTGTTTTTCAAGGATTGGGTGTTAAATCACTAAGATTATAGTGTGATAGTGTTTTGATGTTCTTGAGGAACATGTTAGTTGGTCAAAATGGGTGTTAACCTCAAAGTGTTGTCAAACTAAGTCATGAGGTCGAGAATTTATGAACCGTGTATATAAAGGTTTGATTAAAGTGTTAAACGGTGTTGAGTGGGCAATTATTGATAAAGGTTCGTTGAGTGGAAGGTCGGGTGATCTCGACGGAGATGCACGACTGGTTAAGCGGAGTGGCATATGCCTAGACTTAGAGGCATATGTAGGACCTTGGTGGAGTTTGCTTCGCGAACGATGAAGGGCTGTGAGTTGTGAATTGTGTTATGAAGGTGCGGGGTTGTCGCGTGTACGACATCTCAAGTGATCGTGTATGAAGGCTCTGAGAGCCTAATGTGAGTTTGCAGTGATTTGGTAAGTATGACCAATAATGAGAATGGTCATGGATTTCGTGGAATGTAATTCCGCGGGATGTTATCATCTCGGCAGTTAGAATGTGGAGCTGAATCCTAAGTGGGGGAGTTTTTACTGCCGCCCGAGGGAGCTCCGGTGGTATTATATATAGCGAAGTGTCGGAGTGTACCGTGCTAAGCCTTAATAGGTATTCGGAGTTCCTAATGAGGAAGAGTGATGAGTTGTTGATGTCGACTCGAGATCATTCATTTCGGTTGTGAGTTACAATTCCGGAATGTTATGCGTGAAGATTGTGATGATGGGATCGAAGGAAGTGAAATTCTTCTTATGAAAGGTGGTCGTGTAGTACAATTGTGCGGTGTGAGACCAAATGTGAAGTTTGAGATCTCAGAGTGAGAGAATGAAGATGTCGTTGCAAGTGCTCTCGTGATATAAATTTGGGTTTGTGTAAAACTCGGATAGTACTGTTGAGGGAGTACGAGTTTGATATCGTGGTGAATACTGTATTTTTCCCTATCGGGAAACGTGATTGTGGAAATTGTCAGTGGATTATTCCACTTTTTGGACGAATGTGAGGCGGAGACTGTTGATTCAGATTGTCTCACATCGAGACACGCAGATGTTTTTCATTTGCGAGAGTGTGTTCCCTAGTGATGCGACTGTTAGTTGCATTGAAATGTCGAGACCATCCTTAACGGACGGTCTAGGTAGGAAAGTTCACCCGGCGTGGTGAATATTTTTGTGAGTCGTGTGGCGAATCGCTGAAATTTTGTGATGATGATTCGCCGTTGACGGGATTTTTGTATACAAGTAGCTTCTATGCTAGTACTAGGAAGCCATATGGTATGGTTCAGAGGAGAAACCCTATGACGATATGTTGATATTTCGTCTAACTCGTGGTGTATTATTGTCGTCCTGGATTAATCCAGTGACGGATAGTCATGTGCGGGTCGATCGTTGGGAAAGTGTTACTTCTAAAGTGTTTATTTTGGGGTTACCAAAATTTCTTCGTTGAAGGATGACCCGGATATGGAGTCAGAGGAAGTTTGGGTTCTTGGTATAGAGACATGTGGTGTTTTTCGTATTTTCCTAAGCGGGAATTCTGGACTTCGGGTGTATGAGATATCGCTTGTCGCGGTAGTGCATGCTAGTGATTATTAGCGTGTGGTGAGATCTTCGGATTGCAAAAGATGTTACGAATGTCTGGCTTGGTTGTGTTTCGTAGAATCGTGAGGCGTGACGACGAAGGTTGTCGGTGAATTGTTCTTCTTTTAGGACGATTGTAAAGTACAGTTGTTGTATTATGATGCGTTAGTGTACGAAGAGAGAAATTCGAATGCGTGATTACTACTTATGTGACTCCGCGCAGGAAGCGGAAATGTTCGAGGGAGAAGTGCCTGACTTCTAGCGTAGGTGCGGATCATGAGGACGTGATCCAATTTAAGTGGGGGAGAGTTGTAACACCCCGTTTTTCAGTTACACGTTATTTTGGACGTCATTTGAATTACGAGGCTTGTAAGCGTATATTTGAGTTCCAAATAAAGTTGGAGTTAAGATTCTAAAACCTTACCATTGGATAGTAAATCTCATTACGTTTCCAACGATATTTGATTCGTCGAAAACAGAGTTACGGTTTGAAAGTTACGACCAAAACAAGTTCAGTTTCAGACTCAGTTCAGTGGGACTCCGTCCAGATTTTGGGACGCCGTCCACCAGTGAAAGGTTGGACGCCGTCCAGCCATTTTGGACGCCGTCCAAATGGCCTAACAGGCCAACTGTTGGAATTTTAATGAATTTAAAAGGGGTATTTGTGTCTTATCACTTGGGGGTCGGTTTGGAGCCTCTAAAACTGATCCAATCTCATTTGTGAGTCACATTTCACCCACCAACACTCTCATCTTCAAACCCTAGAGAGAGGAAGTGTTTTTAGTGAGAGAGAGTTCCATTTGAGGAAGAAGAAGGGTGAAACGGGTCAAGTTGCGAGAGTAAATGTTGTTCATCTCATCCTTAGCTACGTTGTGATGGTGTTGGTAAGTTCTAACTCCGAAATCCATTATTTGATTTTGATATTCATATTAAGGTTTGAGCTTGATTTTGTCAGAAACCTTTGTATAGTTATGAAATGGGTTTGTTGTGGTTATTAGATGGGTTTTGACCCGTTATTGGCGGGTTAGGGTTTGATGATGAATTTGGAAGTATTTTTCATGGATTGGGTGTTAAATCACTAAGATTATAGTGTGATAGTGTTTGATGTTCTTGAGGAACATGTTAGTTGGTCAAAATGGGTGTTAACCTCAAAGTGTTGTCAAACTAAGTCATGAGGTCGAGAATTTATGAACCGTGTATATAAATGTTTGATTTAAGTGTTAAACGGTGTTTTGGAAAGTAAATCACTAGTCGTTAGTGATTAAAGATGTTTTTGGGACTTATGTCAAATTGGGTTGACTTTGAATGGGTCGTAATTACCACCCGTAGTGGTAATTGGTGAAGTCCACTTTAGGTGTCTAAATGGGCGGTTTGTGGCGGTAGGTATAAACCCTCGGTTAAGGGTGTTGGTGTCGAATTCTCTTGTAGGGAATGTGTGTTGATTGTGAGTATATCTATATGCGTATAATAGGTAAAAGATTGCTCGGTTGAGTTTGGAGACGACTTACATTGTGACTTGGGCGGGCATCTCGAGGTGAGTGAAATGATTATATATGTGTGTATATAATGTATCTATTTATAGGGCGGGAGAGGGGCTGGGTATGCGTTGTCTATACCACCAAGAGTTAGTGATATATTTCGTTGTACACTAACGATGGATATTTCGTTGTCCAATTTTCCCGAGATTTAGTGATATATTTCGTTGTACACTAACGATGGACATTTCGTTGTCCAAACCGACCAAGAGTTAGTGATATATTTCGTTGTACACTAATGATTGCTTCGAGCGGATATTTCGTTGTCCGAATAGCCTAGGGGTTAGTGATATATTTCGTTGTACACTAACGGTTGTTATGAACACCGGTGGGAAATTCGAAGTACCATTCCCTCGTGTTATTGTTTGACCAAGGTTACGTGTTGTAGTGTAGCATAATATATTATTCGAGTTATATATGCTATTGTTGTGCTAGCTTGTGATCTTGAAGATTGTAGCGTTATACTTTGCGATGGTATGCTATATAAATTGCTAGCGTGTGTGAGGTATTTGTGTAAGTGTTTGCAAGTAGGTATATTATATATGTATATGTATAATTATTGCATTCACTAAGCCTCGGCTTACCCCTCTCGTTGTTTACCTTTTTACAGGTATTGTGTTAATGATGCTAGCTAGTTTGTTAAGCTAGACGTGCAGGAGCGGTTGGGCTCGATGGGGTAGCTTTCGAATAATTGGACGCGGATGGGGGTTTTTGTAGTCCCCGGGATTATGCTCTTGGTATCGGGTTGGGTTGTGGAGTCCTAATCCGTCTAAAGAGATAAATGGGTCGAAATCGCTACATTATTTGTAAAACGGGTCATTGTGGGCCTGGTGTTGTAAAAACTTGTTTTTATGGTGGAAATATCTTAGTTTTACTTAATATGACATATTGTGAAATTAGTTACGTTTAAAAGTGTCGGGAAGCGGGTTTTCCACTCGCGTGTAAATAAAAACTGATCAGTCCACTTTAGTTCATTTGGACGCCGTCCAGAATCATGGGACGCCATCCTGGTCTTCATCTCTGGACGCCGTCCAGATTATGGGACGCCGTCCAGATACGCTGTCTGACAAAAAAAAAATTTTAAGGCGTGTTTTTGGTAAAACGATGTCGGGTTGTTACACGATATGTGGAAGGGTGTAAGACTTGGTGTTTCCAAGCACCTTTTAGTGTTGGAAGAAAGGGTTCGTTAGGCTATATCTTTTGGCCTTGTGGAAATTGTGGGTAACGTGTGATCACTAGGAACTTCCGATAAGACAATAAACCGTAAGGTTTTTCGGGAAGGTGTAACTGGGTCATTATTATGGAGAGATGGGTGACGTCGGGTGTATGGAACCCAAAGATCGAGTTTCTAAAAATCGGTTGATTGTGGTGGGAGTCTGTATGACACTGCGTCAGGTGCCCCCTTATACCTGCTAGTGTAATGTTCAACTCCAGTAGTGGTGTGATCACTTTGTGCTTAGGGTGACCGTGAGATATCCATGGAAGCAACGGGGATTACAATAGTGATCGACGGGTGATAGCATTCGATGGTTGCGAAAGTCGAAGTTTAAGAGCATTGCGGTGAATACTTTTTATGAAGTGACGGATGAGTGAATCTTGTTGCTCTTAAGTGATAGACGGGTAAAGATGACTGGTGAGCCAGTGATGGACTTGATGTTCGGTTAGGCCGAAGGTTATGATGAAGTGTTGATAATGTTGTCGATGCAATTATTGTGCCGGATTGGTCACTCTTCTCCAGGAGAGTGAGCAAGTGTTGATAAAGGTTTGTTGAGTGTAAGGTCAGGCGATCTCGACTGAGATGCACGAATTATTAAACGGAGTGGCATATGCCTATGCTTAGAGGCATATTAAGACTTGGGTGGAGTTCGCTTTGCGAACGATAAAGGACTGTTAGTTGTGATTTGTGGTATGAAGGTGCGAGGTCGCCGCGTGTACGACATCTCTAGTGATTGTGTATGACGGCTCTGAGAGGATAAAGTAAAATTTGCGGGGATTTGGTGTTTACGATCAATGGTGAGAATGATCATGTGTGTTGTGGAATGGTAATTCCGCGAGATGTTATCATCTTTGCGATAAAAATGTAGAGCTAAATTCTAAGTGGGGGAGTTTTTACTACCGCCCGAGGAAGCTCCGCTGGTGTTATGTATAGTGAAGTATCAGCATGTACCGTGTTAAGCCTCAATAGGTATTTGGAGTTCCTAACGAGGAAGAGTGACGGGTTTTTGATGTCGACTTGAGATCGTGCATTACGATTGTGAGTTACAATTCGGGAATGTTATGCACGAAGATTGTGATGATGGGATCGAAGGAAGTGTAAGACTTCCTATGTAAGGTGGTCGTGTAGTACCAATGTGCGGTATGAGACCAAATGTGAAGTTTGAGATCTCAGAGTGAGAGAATGAAGTTGTCGTTTAGGTGCTCTCATGATGTAAAATTGGGTTGGTGTGAAATCCGGATAGTACTGTTGAGTAGGTACGGGATCAATTTCGGTATGGATACTGTATTTTCCATTTCGGGAAACGTGATTGTGGAAATTGTTAGTGGATTATTCCACTTTATGGATGATTGTGAGGCGGGGAATTCTGATTCCGATTGTCTCACATAGAGACACGCGGATGTTGTTTGTTTGCGAGAGTGTGTTCCATGGTGATGCGACCCGTTAGTTGCATTGAAATGTCAAGGCCATCCTTAACGGACGGTCTAGGTAGGAGGACTCACCAGGCGTTGGTGGATATTTTTAGTGGACGTGCAGTGAATTGCGAATTTGTTGTGATGATAACTCGCTGTTGACGGAATTCTAGTATACGAATAGTTCCATGCTAGTACTAGAAGGTCGTATTGTATGGATGTGTTGTAGGGTTTAGGGGAGAAACCCTATGTCGAGTGTTGATGTATTGTTTAGCATGTGGTGTATTATTGTTGTCCTGGATTGATCCAGAGACTAATGGTCGTGGATCGATTGATGGGAAGGTTTATGTCCCTAGTGTGATTATTTGGTGATACCAAAATTCCTTCGTAGAAGGAATGACCCGTTGGTGGAGACGGGGAAAGTTGGTTCTTGATTCTGAGAACATTCTTGATTTGCTGGTTTCCGAGTCGTTGAAGTATGGAGTTTTGACGTGGCATGAATCCTTCTCGATTTGGATTAATACAAGACTTGATTCACGGCGTAGTGAATTTAGTAGATCGCGTTGTGTGATATAGTTGTGAATGTAGCTTGTTGCGAGTTGTAGCCGAGAGAATTTAAAGGAATATATGGTGTTTTTCATATTTTCCTAAGCGGTAATTCTGGACTTCGAGTGTATGAGATATCGCTTGTTGCGGTAGTGCACGCTAGTGATTATTAGCGTGTGGTGAGATCTTAGAATTTACGGAGGATGTTATGGATTTCGGGCTTGATTGTGTTTCGTAAGATCGTGAGGAGTTACGACAATGATTGTCGGTGAATTGGTCTACTTTTGGTTTGGTTGTGAAATGTATTGTACGAGTTGGATACTCGGTGTAGGAGCAAACAGTTGCGGTTGTTTTGTCTCAAGGGGTGATTACCCTTTCTCGTCGTAATATATAATGTGTTAGTGTACGAAGCAAGAAGTCGGATGCGTGATTACTACATGTGTGACTCCGCATTTTGTAACACCCCGTCAAAAAACATTAACGGCGATGTTAACTCTGGTCCCAGTGCTTGGCTTGACTTCTATATAACAGCAAAGTTTTACAGCGGAAGCAAAAAGTACCTGAGAATAAACATGCTTAAAAAGTCAACACGAGGTTGAGTGAGTTCATAGGTTTGTCATAATTAATGATTTTGATGATAGAAATAGATCACAAGATTTCAGTTTCCATAAATATTCTTACACCACAGTGTAATAAAAAGATTCTACAACCATGGGCACCTGGTAACAGCCTTAACGATAATAATATAATAATGAATACCCCTGAAGTCTATAGAACACCGAATCAAGTGCAAAAAATACCCTCGAAGTACTAAACATCCGTTGACTGCTAGCGCGACTAGCCCGGATGGGGTTGTCAAACCCGATAGATCTATCAATAGGATTCAACCCTCGAAGTACTAAACATCCGTTGACTGCTAGCGCGACTAGCCCGGATGGGGTTGTCAAACCCGATAGATCTGTCAATAGGATTCGCGCCTATGGTACAGAGACCAATAGATTAAGTTACCAAGCTAAGGGAATAGTTGTGATTCTAACCCACGTAGAATTAAGTTTAGTACTTGTATCTATTTTGTAAAACATATATAAAACATTGCATGTATTCTCAGCCCAAAAATATATATAAAAAGGGAGCTATGAAAACTCACGATACTGTATTTCGTATTTTACGAGTATGATGGCACTGAACAAGTGCAGAGTTGTTCTCGGATTCACGAACCTATATCAGTTTTATATATATTAAAACATGTAATCGTAATTGAACAATTTCGTATATTATAATTTATATTATATATTATGTATATTTAATTTGTGTATATGTATTTAAAATGATAAACGTTTATATAGTTATATTAATATATATTTGGTTTAAAAATACCTAATTTGTTATATATGAATATTCGTATAAAAATTGTTAATATGGTTAATATATACTTATATGTAATATTACTTATAAATATGTTTTTATATACATAATATTTATTTAGTAAAATAATATTAATATTGGTAATCAAAAGTTGTATTTGATTATAAGGGTAATATTAAAAATACTGATAGTAATTTATAACAATAGTAATAATGATAATAATAATACTAGTAGTAAAAATGATAATAGTAATATTAATAATAATATAGTTTTGATGATAGAAAAAATGATAATTTTTGTAAAAATGATAATAACGATAGTAATCTTTAATAATAATAATACTAATAAAGATAATCATATTAGTAATAATAATAATGATAACATTAATAATACTTATAAATATGAAATGATACTAGTACTAATAATAATAATGATAACAATAATTTGTATAGTTAAAATAATAATAATAATAATAATAATAATAATAATAATAATAATAATAATAATAATAATAATAATAATAATAATAATAATAATAATAATAATAATAATAATAATAATAATAATAATGATGATGATAATGATAATAATAATAATGATAATCATAATAATGATAATAATATTTAAAATGATAATAATAATGATAGTTTTAATAATAATACCAATAATTATAATGATAATACTAATAATTATAATAATAATATTAGTAATACTAATAATACTTTTAATACTAGTAACAATAATAATAATAATAATAATAATACTAATTAGTTTAATGATAATAATAATTATCATAATAATAATAATAATAATAATAATAATAATAATAATAATAATAATAATAATAATAATAATAATAATAATAATAATAATAATAATAATAATAATAATAATAATAATAATAATAATAAAATGAAAACTACCTTAGGAGCTCTTCAAAAAAAAAAATGCCCCAGACGGGACTTGAACCCGTGCCTTCTCGAAACCCGTAAACACTAAAAATAGAAATTTCGTCCCAAAATATGATTGAGGTCGTCATGACTAACAATAAGAATGTATTCATGACGAATATGAGTTGATAAATATATTTTTATCCCCGTTGAATAATATAATTAAAACAATACGATTACGCGAAGAGTCTGAGTGAAGTTATCGCAAAAGATTGAAATGACGAAATTAAATGTTCACCGCAGTCATGATTGATTTCCGGAATTCAAGGGATTTAAAGAAATCTTCGTAATCTATAAGATTTGATTCTCCGGTAATTACGGAAATTAGAATTTCTTTGATTAAATGCGATAAATTGCCTCGATTGATGTGTCTGGAATTTCGCTATAAATTAACTTCTTCCGTTTCATTATTTTTACCACTTCTATACTTTCTTCCTCAATTCATACTTTCAAAAGATTTGTTAATATGCTCAATCCCGTATTGATACTTGTTATTATATTGACCATATATACAGTCATTCTTCTTTTTCATTTACCACCAGAGGAATTTGTTTTCTTCAACTATTACCTTGGGGTTATAATATTTTTAATTCTCCCGTGTCTTTACGTTGCAATACGTATTGATATACACGGTTTATAATTTATGTGTTGTTATCAAGCTTTATATTTTTCCTTATATTTCGGAGCTCTTTGCCTTTTTATTCTCTTCTCGACTCTAAGTAAAGCGAGTAATGGTCCAGAATTTGTAGGTATGAAGTTTTGAATGAACCTAATGTTCTAAGTAGAAAGGAACGTAATATCATGATTTGATTTGTTAAATTACCAAAATTACTGAGGATGGAACTATCAAGAATATATTTTCTTGATATGTTCAGAGATTAAGTAGAATGTAAGAGTCGTGTAACATGACAATTGATGATTATAAAGTCTATGAATCATCATCTTCCATTAAAAATTTAGCATGACTTACTGTAATATAATCACGTTGGTCTGACATCATTATATTATACTAACTCATGCTTCAATTCCCAACACTTCTTCAAAACATTTATAATTTAAACTTGAATTTTACAGAATATAGAAACTAAAACAGTTTCCTTTATGATGTGATAAAGATATCAAATAGATAATTAATTGCGGACATGAATCGTTATGAAGATATCTTCAGAAATATAGAGGATATTTATAACGAAGGATACGATAATATCTTAGAATTTCTAATATCGAATGATGATAAAGAAGATTTGTACATAAAGGTTTAGAGTCAGGAGCAAGGTATTCGTTAATGACTTCAGCAGATACTGATTCATTTGGATTCTTTGAAGGCAGTTTTAGTCTTTGTGATTTGTCCACAGCCTCCTTCATAGTTTGCTCAATCCATTTTCCAGTTCCAAATCTGAGCTTATACCATTCTTTATCATCAAACTTTTGGCCCTTAAGACCTTCTACAATTTTGATGTTTCCTCTGCATTTAATGCAGCCATATTTGAATCATCGGTTATTAATGGTTTCAAGAAATTTTATTTTTAGATGATTAAACTCTGATTGTAATCGTCAACGGATCTAATGGTTGACGAATAGGCGTTGTTGATTTCAAAAGTAATGAATGATAACTTCGGTGGTTTGATGTGATAATTCATCATAGAATACGAATGAATATAATTCATGAATGTAGTGATCTTTAGGAAGATAAAACCTGCTAAAGCTTTACTTGGATTCTGATATGTCCAAATCAGAATATGCAATTGAATTTGTATGAAAATGGTTGTTCTTTAGTGAACGGATACATATATCTTGTAAATGTAAGTAGGATAGCTACTGATTATTGAATCAGAATTTGATGAATCTACAATGTAACATATTAATGTGAGATATAAATATTTCTCGGGTTTTACCTACCCGTTAAAATATTTTCACAATTAACAGTTTGTACAAAAGATTTTTTATTACAATCTTTATGAAGATATACGTTCATATATGTATTCTTCAGATATAATATAGATTTAATGAGTTAATATAATATTAAACTCATTTGATTTGCGGTGAAACGAGAATAAATAATCTTCAAAACTTGAGAGATTTCTTTAATGAAGTTATGAATCAATACTTCATCATTCATTGTTATTGATATACCTCGGTATATGATGTTGATCCTTGTGGAATTTTTGTGAAATTCGCAAGGCACGAATGATGTTTTCTAAAAAGTTTCGAGTACATTGAAAATGAAAGTATACAATCAATCATGTATTTGAATAATACACTTTGCTATATTATGAAATAGAATTTATTGTGCTGAAGCAGTGATTAACGATTGTTAAGTCATTAACGAAGGATGTACATCATAGCATATTAGTGATATAAATTAACCAAGTAGTATTTACATCTTAACTCATTATTAATAATATTCCTTGGTGGCTGTGGTGTTGATGTTGCTGATACTGGTGGTGCTTTCGATGCTGGTTATGCTGCTGATGCTCTTAGATTTTGCACCATATTCTCTAGAGCCACCACTCGAGCGCGGAGCTCGTTGACTTCTGCTATTATTCCGGGATGATTGGCGGTTCGGAGAAGAGGATGAATAAGATCTAGAATTCTAGATATTATATACTCGTGGCAGGATATCCTGGAAATGAGGGTGAAAATGGTGTTTCGAACGGGTTCGCCGGTAAGTGCTTCAGGTTCTTCGCCAACAAGGAAATTTGGTGAGTGGAAGGGATCTCCTTCTTCTCGCCTCCATTGATTAAGTCGGCTACGAAATCATCCCCAATTCATCCTGAAAAGATGATGACTAATTGGTTGGTTCATTCCGGTTACGCTGCCATTGGAGCTCAAGGAGTTCGAGGAATCAAATATGAAATCCCTATTATATGATCGAATACAGGGTTTTCAATATGAGATGGGTGTTGAATACTGAATGATATCTCCGTCTCCTCGAATACGTATATATAGCAAAAAGATTCTGTAATTTACGGAGGAAATTTAGGAAAAGTTTTAGACAAAGTCTATTGGGATAGATATGATAAGATATGATTTGTCTATACTCCATTTATGCAATAATTGCAGTATGACGTGTCTAGAAAAGAAAAAAAAAATGATAAGTATGTACTCAAATAAACTTTTGACTAAAGATGTTCAATTCGTAATGGCCTATTCAAGTCTAGGGGCTTGAGCTATAGGATCCTTTAAATCGGTAATCCAAACCCTTCCATTCTAGAGTTTCGTAGACTTCACCCGTCAAGAAAGTTCAATGATCAAAATAACGTGAAAACAAAAATTTTAAAGTAATGAATATGGATAGTTATGACATTTATAATGTCTTTGAGTTATCGAGAATCTTTATGAGTCAATAATGACATTTTTCGGTTCACAAACCAATGCACAAAGGCATAAGGGCACATAGGTACGTGATATAACAAGGAGGTTATATACGTATGAGCATGAGTAGTAACAAATATAGAAATTTCAAAAATCATGGATGACATTTCATGTAAATACATACGTAACACACGAAACCATGATAGATGACATAGGAATGTTAAGAATTTCAGAAATCATGAGTGACATCCCTCGGTTTCACCAACCGAGGTGATCTTATAAAGATAATGCGAGCGAGTTATAGAATATTGTGAGTCACAATGGGAGTTCCTCCCGGAGTGACAGAATAAGAGATATGTATATGTATAATGCAAGTAATGATATTTTAAAGCTATGGGTCAGGCTGTAGAATAGACTTTAATGCACCTATAAATCTAGGTTATCCATGAGAATTTCAGCTAGCATGGCCTAAACGGCCCACTCATCAAAATTTGATTTTATAAATTAGCCCGAACAATTATACGAGCGCGATCCGAGAAAAATACCGCTACGCAAATTAAATACGCGAGAAGAATAATAATTCAAGAAATAAAATATAGAAATATTTTATTAACTCATACGACATCGGAATATCGTATTAAAATAATTCGGATTTGGAAATCTTGAAAGTCTAATCGTTGGTTTGGAAACCGAGACGATTCATCGAATAAAAACGTTATACGTAGGAACATACAAACACATAGTCACACCTTTTTATTTAATAGATAATATAGGAATATTAGAATATAATTTAGTCACATAAAATGACTTCATAAAACCTTTCAAAATTTTGAGACTCATAATAACATGTTTGCTTATCGAGTAAAGCATTCAATCATATAGAGAATTGACTTAAAAATAAGTTGAAATTTTTCGGCAAGAAATGATAAGTAAAATTTAAAATAAACACGTACGGTCAAAGTCCAAACTCACTAATTCATCCTAATAACTACCGGTTAGACACACTAATGCAAATTCTAGTTCGCTAAGACCAACGCTCTGATACCAACTGTAACACCCCGTCAAAAACCATTAACGGCGATGTTAACTCTGGTCCCAGTGCTTGGCTTGACTTCTATATAACAGCAAATTTTTACAGCAGAAGCAAAAAGTACCTGGGAATAAACATGCTTAAAAAGTCAACACGAGGTTGAGTGAGTTCATAGGTTTGTCATAATTAATGATTTTGATGATAGTAATAGATCACAAGATTTCAGTTTCCATAAATATCCTTACACCGCAGTGTAATAAAAAGATTCTACAACCATGGGCACCTGGTAACAGCCTTAACGATAATAATATAATAATGAATACCCCTGATGTCTATAGAACACCGAATCAAGTGCAAAAAATACCCTCGAAGTACTAAACATCCGTTGACTGCTAGCGCGACTAGCCCGGATGGGGTTGTCAAACCCGATAGATCTAATAATAGGATTCGACCCTCGAAGTACTAAACATCCATTGACTGCTAGCGCGACTAGCCCGGATGGGGTTGTCAAACCCGATAGATCTATCAATAGGATTCGCGCCTACGGTACAGAGACCAATAGATTAAGTTACCAAGCTAAGGGAATATTTGTGATTCTAACCCACGTAGAATTAAGTTTAGTACTTGTATCTATTTTGTAAAATATATATAAAAACTTGCATTTATTCTCAGCCCAAAAATATATATAAAAAGTCAGCTATGAAAACTCACGATACTGTATTTCATATTTTACGAGTATGATGGCACTGAATAAGTGCAGAGTTCTCCTCCAATTCACGAACCTATATCAGTTTTATATATATTAAAACATGTAATCGTAATTGAACAATTTCGTATATTATAATTTATATTATATATTATGTATATTTAATTTGTGTATATGTATTTAAAATGATAAACGTTTATATAGTTATATTAATATATATTTGGTTTAAAAATACCTAATTTGTTATATATGAATATTCGTATAAAAATTGTTAATATGGTTAATATATACTTATATGTAATATTACTTATAAATATGTTTTTATATACATAATATTTATTTAGTAAATAATATTAATATTGGTAATCAAAAGTTGTATTTGATTATAAGGGTAATATTAAAAATACTGCCAGTAATTTATAACAATAGTAATAATGATAATAATAATAATACTAGTAGTAAAAATGATAATAATAATAATAATAGTAATAATAATATAGTTTTGATGATAGCAAAAATGATAATTTTTGTAAAAATGATAATAACGATAGTAATCTTTAATAATAATAATACTAATAAAGATAATCATATTAGTAATAATAATAATGATAACATTAATAATACTTATAAATATGAAATGATACTAGTACTAATAATAATAATAATGATAACAATAATTTGTATTGTTAAAATAATAATAATAATAATAATATTTCTAATCATAATAATGATAATAATATTTAAAATTATAATAATAATGATAGTTTTAATAATAATACCAATAATTATAATGATAATACTAATAATTATAATAATAATATTAGTAATACTAATAATACTTTTAATACTAGTAACAATAATAATAATAATAATAATACTAATTAGATTAATGATAATAATAATTGTCATAATAATAATAATAATAATAATAATAATAATAATAATAATAATAATAATAATAATAATAATAATAATAATAATAATAATGATAATAATGATAATAATAATAATAATAATAATAATAATAATAATAATAATAATAATAATAATAATAATAATAATAATAATAATAATAATAATAATAATAATAATAATAATAATGAAAACTACCTTAGGAGCTCTTCAAAAAAAAAATGCCCAAGACGAGACTCGAACCCGTGCCTTCTCGAAACCCGTAAACACTCCTAACCATTGATTCGTTTCATTTTATCTGATTAGAACAGAACCTATAACTATATAACTCATTTTATCTTCTGTTTATATGTTCTTGTTCTTCACAGATTAATTCGACCAGAGACCAATCCTTGCCATCAACGAATTATCTAACTAGTTTATTTTTTGTTTTTGATTATCAAACGACTCCTAACATCTGGTAATCATTTATTTTGATTTACAGATACCATAGAATCGAAAAAAAATTAAAACAGTTAGAAAAACTCGAAAATAACTTAAATATCAAATTCAATTTCTGGGATGTTTTAGGTCGCGACTTCTAAATGAAATATGTTAAAAATCAATTATGGAAAATTTCTGGGTCGTTAATATAACTTGAATTTTTAAATCGAGTTTGAATTTCACGAAGAACACACAGGTTAAATTTTTAAATTCGCACCTTTAACTCATAAATTCGTACTCGATTGAAAGAATTGGAAAATGAGATTTTGCAGAAAGATTTATTAGAGAATTCCTAGCAAAACTGCTATATTACATTTTGGAAATTGGTTCGTAATCGAATTATGGGAAAAAAAAATGAAGAACAGAGGTGTCGTCGAAGAAAGAAAAAAAAGTAATATATATTCTGTTTTATTTCAATAAGAAGTAGAAATTGTATATAATCACAATGAGGTTGATAAATCCAAATTTGAAACCAGTAGAAGGAAATTAAATATATCACGATCAGATAGCAGAAAAAAATAAAATATACCGCTCGATCAAAAATAAAGCAGTTTACCTAATTCTGTGTTTTTTTTATAAAAATATTTTTAAAAAAATAAAGAAAGCAGATGCTGGATCACGATTCAATTAAAAATTAAAAGAAGGTACCCTTTTTTGACTTTTCAAATTATTTATTTATTTTTATATTAATGATTAATATTAATAACAACAATAATAATACTAATAATAACAATTCTATTAATAATAATACTTTTAATATTATTAAGAGTAATAAAAATACTAATAATAATATAAATGATAATGATAATAATAATAATAATAATAATTTTTAATAATAATGTTAATGATAATAATAATTATTATATTAATGAAAATTTTAATAAGTTGTTTTATAATGGTAATAATAATATTGATATTAATACTAATGATAATTCATTATATTAATATAAATGTTAAGTACTAATACTAATACTAATAATATTAATAATATTTTAGTAATTATATTAATGATAACGATAATTATTAATAATAATAATTATAATACTGATAATAATAATGATTGTAAATGATGTATATATATACACATATATATTTACATATCTTTTTATAACCGGTTGTTCGTGAATCGTTGGAAACAATCGAAGTTAAATGAAATCATATATAGATTTTGTTTAAATTTTGTCAAAAATTTCTGGGTTGTCATACATTTGGAGGCGAGAATGTTCAAGGGGGAAGTGCTTAACTTCTAGTATTTGGTGCGGATCACGAGGACGTGATCAAATTTAAGTGGGGAGAGTTGTAAGACCCAAATATTTATTTTATATAGAGTAAACGATGTACATAAAGTGTGTGAAGCATGGTGTAAATTTAAAAGCTGACAGACTGCTTGGACCATCATGCGCGCCGCGCACGGGTATGGGTGCGCGCCGCGCACTATAGCTGGCGACAGTTTTCAGTTTCCGTTAAATAAGTTTAATGAAGGGCAAAAGGGTAATTTCATATGGTGGCCGGGTTTTTGGCCACAAAACTGGTTCCAACCTTATCTTATCTTCATTCCACCTCATCCTTTTCCACTCAAACACTCTCTTCTCATCTTAGAGAGAGTAACCCAATTCTAGAGAGAGGGAGCTTGATTTGGGGAAGAAGAAGCTCGTTTCGGGTGAAAGCTCAAGTGTTAATGTTGTTCATCTCATTCTTGGCTACGTTTTGGGTGTGGTGGTAAGCTCTAACTACGAATTTAATTGTAAGGTTCTTGTTCATGCTTAGGGTTTGAGCTAGTTAGGGTTCTAAACCCCATTTCTCTTGAAATCGGGGGTTTTGTTATATGTATTGTGTAAAGTAAACCTGATTATTGTGGATTTAGGGTTCGAGGAATAATTTGGTAATGGTTTGGGTGTAAATAACTAAGTTGGGAGTTTGTGTGTAAATTTGATGTTCATAAGAACTTGTGCACTAATCAAAATGAGTATTGACTTTGAATTGTGTCAAATTATGGTTTGGGTCAAGATTTGATGAATCGAGGTTATAAGTGTTTGATTCAAGTATTAAATGGTGTTTTGAAAAGTTAATCACTAGCCGTTAGTGATTAAAGATGTTTTTGGGACTTATGTCAAAATGGGTGGATTGATTCGGGTCAAATTTGGTAATGACACTAATTTTGGATTAATTGGATGATAAGCACTTTTGTTAAGTGTTAAATGGCATTTTAAATGATTACTACCTAAGTAGTAATTTAGTGTTAAGACCTAGGTTGGTTTAAATGGTGCCAAGTATAATTTAAGTTAAATTGTACTTGTTTGATGGGTCGAAATTACCACCCGTAGTGGTAATTGGTGAAGTCCCCTTTAGGTGTCTAAATGGGCAGTTCGTGGAGGTCGGTATAAACCCTTGGTTAAGGGTGTTGGAGTCAAATTCTCTCGTAGAGAATGTATGTTGATTATTTATATACCTATATGCGTATTATAGGTAAAATGTTTGCTCGGTTGCGTTTGGAGGTGATTTACATACATGACTTGTGCGGGCATGTCGAGGTAAGTGGAATAATTATGCATGTATGTATATAGTGTATTTATATGTGTGGCATGAAATGTGGGGTAGTCGCGGTGTTAAGACACCACATAATACGTAATGAGTGGGTTAGTCGCGGTGTTAAGACACCACATAATACGAAATGAGTGGGTTAGTCGCGGTGTTAAGACATCACTCCGGTAATTAATGAAATGTGGGGTAGTCGCGGTGTTAAGACACTACATAATATGTAACGAGTGGGTTAGTCGCGGTGTTAAGACACCACTCTGGTATATAATGGCATGTGGGTTGGTCGCGGTATTAAGACACCACATTGTCAAGGAGGATAGGTTAGTCGCGGTGTTAAGACACCACCCGAGGGTTAGTGATACGCGGTGTTAAGTACACTAATGGATGTTATGAACTCCGATGGTCTCTTACGAGCATCATTCCCTTGTACGTTTGGTTAACCTTGGTTATGTGTTGTAGTATAGCATATTATATTGTTCGTGTTTTATGCTATCGTTTGTGCTAGCTCGTGATATCATGGATTTAGCATTGTACGTTGAAATGGTATGCCAATTTAAAATGCTAGCGTGTATTAGGTATTTGTGTAAGTGATTGCAAGTAAGTAGGTTATATATGTATATGTATAACTATTGCATTCACTAAGCATTAGCTTACCCTCTCATTGTTTACCTTTTTCAGGTATTGTGTTATGAGGCTAGCTAGTTGTTAGACAAGGAGCGCTTGGGCTCGATGGGGTAGCTGTTGGATATACGGACGCGGATTGGGGATTTGGTAGTCCCCGGGATTATGCTCTTGGTATCGGATTGGGTTATAGAGTCCTAACTCGTCTAAATGTAAATTGGGATTGAAACTTGAACTTTGTACGAAAGTCGTGAAACGGCCGATGTGGTCCCAGTGTCATAAAACTCGTTTTATTATTGGAACGTGTTAGTTTTATCTAATATTATATTTTGTGAAAAGCGTTTCGCCTAAAAGTGTCTAGAAGTGGGTGATCTTTAATCAAAATTTGGAAAATTCAGACAGAGGCTGTTTTTGGTAAGACGAAGTTGGGTCGTTACAGCTTCCAATTTGGGCAAAAATCACCATCTTCATCACCCATTCAAGCTTTCTCACTCTAGAACTCTCATCACTCTCTCTAGAGTTTGGTTGGTGAGACTAAGGATGAAATGAGGATAAGATAAGCTTGGAACCAGTTTTGTGGCCAAAAACCCGACCCTAAAGTGAAAAGACCATTTAGCCCCTTAAAAACCCCAAATTTAGAGTTAAATTCGTAACTTGCCAGCACCAATATTGCGGCCGTAATCCACAAAATTGCGGCCATAATCCCCAATATTGCGGCCGTAATCCTCAATATTGCGGCCGTAACTTGGCTATTTTCAGAAACATGTCACCCTACTCAAAAGTTGCGGCCATAAGGCCATAAATTGCGACCGTAAGTTTTGGTTTTCAGGCCCTTTTCCGTTTTATAACTAGATTAAACAAACGTGGCTAAATTCAAACACAATAAAGATCGAATACGCACCTTTGGACTTCTACGTCGACCAAAACAACATGCCAAAGGAAAAATGGGGTGTTACAAAAAACCATAAAATCAAAACCGCAATGTATGTGCGAGTATCAAGTAATAAGCAATAATAATAAAATAGTTTCTAATAACGTGTAACAAGTCCAAACAAGAAATTCTATTTCGGTTTTTGCAGCTCCTTCAACAAATACTCGACCATCTTCTCTAGGTTCTCGACTCTTGACGTAAGGTCATTGGGGTTATTGTCATTAGCAGCAGCAGTGGATGTGCTAGGTTTAGAAGTGGAAGTAGAAGCGTCATAGGGATGATAACGACGACACATCTTCAGTGACTGATTGTCATTGCGAAAACTCTTACAGAATGGGTTATTCGCTCGAGCAGCTCCTTTAGGAATCCTATGGTGGCCTCTCGGTCCGTAGGGGTTAACAAGTCAGGATCAACAAAAGGTGATTGGGAACAAGTAGGTGAATCGGGTAAATTAGGTTCAGATTTGGATTCGGGTTCCGGGTCCTCCTCGGGATCCTCCTCCGGTTCCTCTTTCGGCTCTTCCTCGGGTTCCTCTTCCGGCTCTTCTTCCAGTTCGGATTCCATCTCAGGTTCAGACTAAGTATCATCCACAAACTCGAGTATAGCGTTCCCTTGTGCTTGCACGATTTCCTCAGATTCCGTGTCAGAGTTGGTAAAAATGATAGGATTAGAAGAAGTCATCTAGCACTCAAGAAAAGCACAAAGTTAGTACACTTAAAAATCATATCATTCAAGTAAGGTAACAAGTAGCGTAACTATGGTTCATGTAACTTAGCAAGTCTAAGGTTACAGTCGAGACTCAAAAGACGTCCCAAATTTCAACACTCTAATGCAGCCTAGTCCTAGGTAACCGATCAGCTCTGATACCAAATGAAATACCCCGTCAGAATCCACTAACGGTGTATTAACTCTAGTCCCACAGTTTAACTGTCACGCCCTCTAAATGTGATGTTTTCGAAAAAGTATTCGCATTAAATACCAAAAAAAGTCATTTATTAAAAGAAATATATCTGAAAAGCAGTTGACATAAATAACCAACTTAAGTAAACTCAAAACATTATTTAAAACGACAGTTTTCAATGCGAATATATGTTCTTAAAATAGCCATGACAAAAACATGTTGGACAACATCCAGTACTAGCAGCAAACAAGCAATCATGACAACTCTGCAAAGCGGAAGCTATACCTCTATGGACCTGAGATAAAAACATGCAAAACGTCAACGAAAAACATTGAGTAAATCTACAAGTTTAGTATAGCATTTCGTAAGTTAGGCCACAAGTTTTCTAAAAAACATCGTAAAATTATACATAAGCATGAGCACTTGATTATAAAGCTTTAACCCGAGAATAGCTAAGCGCTACATGTCTTCCCTTTACCCTTTCTAAGCATACACCGATCAAGTGTATAAGTTACAACAAAATAAGCACCTTGTAGGTTGAGGTGAGGTTCGTCAAACCTAACGGTACCGTCCCTGTAAGTCGAGTTTACTAAAAGTAATTAATATAATCAAGCTAAGAGATTTTTGATCTGAACTCATATGTATATTGTTTAAGTTACTTGTGCCTAATATGTAAAACATTTGTAAAAAGAATGTTATCTCATCCCTGAAAAACGAAGTAGGGACTGTAGACTCACCTTAGCAAAAGCACTGAAATCTCTTAGTAAAATAGTACTGTAGTCGAACAATCACGACCGAACAACGCAACTTAGTCAAATATGTCACCTTAAATATACATGTAGGTCACACTATGACAACCCATAGTGTACGCAAAGTCCTAGTGCTCAGACTGACTCAATAAGCAATTAAAAGTCAACTAGTCCAAGCAAGTCAACAAAAGTCAACAAAAGTCAACTCAGTCAAAGTGGCCAACTAAAGTCAAACATCTCATTAGGTCATGCAATCATGGTCAACATGTCAAACCTAGGTCATATAACATGTTATAGATCATAGTTTAGCAATTTGCACATTCGCAATTTATCGTATGTTTTTAAAATACGCGCATCATAGAAAGAAACGAATATAACTCTTAGCACATAATTCAAGAAAACATGGAAACTCCAGATCATAACTAGTCAGATATCAGAAAAGGTCTAGTTACGGTTTACCAAATCAGTTTCTGCTCGCGCGTCAGTTTCAAAACATTTTTCATAAAATTATGAAAATAGATTTTGACAAATGACCAATTGGAGATAACTCAAAACATCCCAAAGTTCTAGTGATAAAATAATCAAAGACATCCCTTTAACCAATTTGTACAGATTAGCCAATCTTTACAGACCCTTCAGTTTTAGTCAACAAACAGACATACCATTTGGTCAAGCTTATAACTCATGGCAAAACACGTTTTCAGAAATTAGCATACAAATGAAATACATCGAGGAACATATAAAATAACATATTCCAAAAGATCAAAGCCTCAATCAATTTCTAGTTTACTCTATGTAATTTAGTTTAACTTTGAAAACAGATTCATCACACTTTAAAAACTAAACCTTTGTTTTCACATACCGGAAGCATTACAAAAGCTTTTGACGCAAATGTTAAGTCTAACATACATGATTTTTCACAAGGAATACAATGGTATACAATTCATTAGCCAAATCATAAAGCATACAACTCAAAAAATTCGGATTACAAGCATAAGCTAGTCAAAACTTAAAATTAGAATATCTTGATCATACGATAACGAAATCATGTGAAATCAAAGTCCAAACTTAATAACTTTTCGAGATCTATTCTTCTAAACACATTATCAGATCAGTTCAATAATCAATTTTATCAGATTCATCAAATACAAATTCGTTTTTCATGCAAACAACATCAATCGAGCAATGAAACGATAAATGACAACTCTATACATCATCAATTGAGCACTAGACTTGATTACACTATATAATTGACAAAAGAACTGATTTATAGATATTAGGTTTTTCAAATATACCTTAGAATATCAAATTTCTAGTATGTATGCGTAGAGAACGATGAAAGGAACAACGTTCGTGCACGGGGTTTCGTCTAATTTTGACTTTTGAAGGTGGTGGTGGTGTTGTGGTGGCCGACGGCCAAAGAGAGGGGGGGAGGGAGAGGGTGTCGACCAAGAAAAGAGAAAAGTATGAGGGTTTAGGCTAGTTACATGCTATATATATGTCGGGTTGGGCCTAATTAAACTAATAATAATCCCCTAGTCTAAGTTTAAGTCCAATTAAGGTGTCCATGAGGGGGTTCGGCCGAATGGCCTTGGAGTGGGGTCTCGGGCTCGATTTTTGATAAATACTCATAAGCGCATGGTCCGTTTCGTGTGCCGTTAACCGTACCAAGTCTCCAAAACGTTAACTAGTCGTTGAAATGCAATCACCGGGTTTAATTCATTAAATAAATAATAAATTAAATAAGTTTTTCGTAAAGTCAATAATTATTAAAAATAATTATTTTGTCGTTTTTCTGAGTTCCGTAAACTGAAAAGCTTTCTAGGCGATTAACTTAATCGTAACGTTTTCTAGTTATTTCGCTATCCAAAACAAGTTCATAAATTAATATAACGTATTAATTCAAGTAATCCACTAGGATCAAGTATGTATTTAATTTTGTTAAACACATAAAGTCTAAGTAATCACCATTAAATATTTAACGAACAAGTAACGATAGTAACGGAAAAAGTCGGGTTGTTACAGAATGGTCCATCATAGGGTCTTGACAAGTCTTGGAACCCGGGTTTAGTCAACACACGTAATGAAGCTTGAGATCATCTGAGTTTCTGGGAGATCTGCTATCTTTTGGCATTCTAGCATGTATCTGTTGTAAACACTAACTTTTAAACCTGTTGTAATTTTTTTTAACTATACACAATGACACAAACCCTAGAATTTTTTTTTTAAAATTTTTATCTCCTTATCCCAAAAGGAGTACTTAGCGCGGGATCATTCCATATATATATATATATATATATATATATATATATATATATATATATATATATATATATATATAATATATATATATACTTTTAACTGTTATAAAATAATCAAAATTTGGAGGGAGCTAATGTACTTTTTTATAAGAGGGTTCATGATTTCCAATAATAGATTTTTTCAAGACAAAATTTCATTCCTCGTCCCTGAACTTTACATCAAATTTGACTCCTCGTCCTTTTTTTGTGCATCCCTCGTCCCTAATGTATCACAATTCTACATCCCTCGTCCTTTTTAGGGACGAGGGATGTAGAATTGACAAAAATGAAATGTCCCGTTCATATTGATTATAAACGTTCCATATTAATTGATTTCGTCACGAGGTTTTGACCTCTATATGAGATGTTTTTCAAAGACTGCATTCATTTTTAAAACAACCATAACCTTTATTTTATCGATAAAGGTTTAAAAAGCATTACGTAGATTATCAAATAATGATAATCTAAAATATACCGTTTACACACGACCATTACATAATGGTTTACAATAAGAATATATTACATCAAAATAAGTTTCTTGAATGCAGTTTTTACACAATATCATACACGCATGGACTCCAAATCTTGTCCTTATTTTAGTATGCAACAGCGGAAGCTCTTAATAATCACCTGAGAATAAACATGCTTTAAACGTCAACAAAAATGTTGGTGAGTTATAGGTTTAACCTATATATTATCAAATCATAATAATAGACCACAAGATTTCATTTTTATAACACATCTCATATCAGGCATTTCGCAAACTGCATAGAGACAAAAATCATTCATATGGTGAACACCTGGTAACGGACATTAACAAGATGCATATAGAATATCCTCATCATTCCGGGACACCCATCGGACATGATAAACTCGAAGTACTAAAGCATTCCAAATTCCAGAATGGGGGTTGTTAGTTCCCGTAGATCTACCTTTAGGATTCGCGTCAATTAGGGGCCAGTTCCCTAATTCTTAGGCTACCAAGCTAAAAAGGGCATATCCGGTTTAATAATTCAACCATAGAATGTAGTTTCGATTAATTGTGTCTATTTCGTAAAACATTTATAAAACTGCATGTATTCTCATCCCAAAAATATTAGATTTTAAAAGTGGGACTATAACTCACTTTCACAGATTTTTACTTCGTCGGGAAGTAAGACTTGGCCACTGGTCGATTCACGAACCTATAACAAATATGTACATATATATCAAAGTATGTTCAAAATATATTTACAACATTTTTTTATTACGTTTTAATGATTTGAGTTTGTTAAGTCAGTAGTCCTCGTTAGTAACCTACAACTAGTTGTCCACAGTTAGATGTACAGAAATATGTGACGACCCAAAAATTTTTGACCAAATTTAAACTTGATCTTTATATAATTTCAACATCATAAGCAAAGTTTGTTAGGTTGAGTCTCACAAATTTTGAACTGTTTCATATGTTCAGTTGACCTTCGACCATTCCCGACGATTCACGAACAACTATTTGTAAATAGATATGAGTAAATATATATATATATATATATATATATATATATATATATATATATATATATATATATATATATATATATATATATATATATATATATAAATTGGAAATAAAATTCGAAATACTATATGTTGATGTTATTAAAACAAATTGTGTAAAATAAAATAAAAAAATAGAATATTATAATAATTATTATTTACAATATAACTATATATAAATAAAGTATAGTAAAAAATAAATATTAAATGATTGTAATACTCGTTTGATGTTCTGATTGACATTAAGCAAACTAAATTCAAACTTATGTAATTTTAAAATAAACGGTGATACGAAAATGAGTTTTATAAATTTTAGGCTTATTAATAATATATTTAGATGTTGTTTGACAATTTTAAAACTTTTTATATTTTACTTGGGGTTGGGAGTGATTACTTAATGTAATTTTTATTTAATAGTTAATAACCAAATTTTATGCCATGATGATCAGAATAAATAATTATAACTAATATTAAAATTTGGGATTTCTTTCTAAAGACTTTTATACGACACTGATTAACAACGGAGCCCGAAATGATACCCGTATATAGTGTAGGCAGAATGGAAAGCTAAATTTTCACGTGTGATTCAAATACTTGTTTTCTTCTTCTTTACTTTATTGACTATTGTTACCTATTATTATTAATATTAATTATTTAATTATTAAAATTACAGCTATATAACTTATATGCATATATGTTGTTAGTTAATAACATACACATACATGTAATGTATAAACCGTTTGAACTTCATCACCATGGTTGCCACACAAAACCGCCACCCTACTATAACCGTTAGCCACCACCTTCCACCATCAAACTACCTACAATAAATTTTTCTGTTTCTTGTTCTTTATGCCACTGCAAGTGTTATCGGTTTACAACCAACACGAAACCACCATCAATCTTCTCTCGACAACCTCCCTCAACCTAGATCACCTCCTCTCATCGTGAACCACTACATTTCTAGCTTCGTACAGTTCCTGTTTACAGCTCAAGAACAAAACCCACTTGAACACGATGAACCAAACTGTTGCTGCTATATAAATCTTTTTGCTTTGTTCTATAGATCACAGACCCAAACACCAAACTGTTGCTGCAGCTTGTTTATTTACCTCTTGTTCGAACCGTCACTATAGTCGAATGCTGTTGTTGTTATTTTCCTTTATGTTTTTGTCCAAACCGCCACATTTAAACAACCTGCAATTGCTACTGCTGTATGCTTCAGTCTCTATGGCTGTTAAACGAAGTAAGTAAAACAATGAGGATGACTAGAGATGAAGACGATGATGATCATGATATTATCATGATTAATTAATGAAGTTAATGATAATTAGGGTAAGTGATTATTTGATGATGATAATCGTTTAGTATTTGTACGATGAGATGATAATGATACACGATGACGTTTTGATGATGATGGAATGATGATAGTTACGGTTGTTCGCTGATGATGATGAGATATTATGATATTGATGATGATGAATGAGGTTAAAGATAATGTTAGTGATGATGGTGATACATAAGCGAAGAATGATGATGATGACGAGTGTATTATGATGATTGATCATGATTATGATTTCGATGATGATGATACACATGGGATGATGATGATGTTACCTAGAATGATACTTGATCGTGACTGACCGAAAAACAAAGAACTTAAAGATTTATTCGTGGGCTTTTCTTTTAAATGGTTAAAAGGGCTATTTAAAAATCGTTGGGCTTGTAAAATTGCATCGTGGGCCGAGGTGAAACTTGGGCCGAAAGACCGGTTTAGTTTGCTGTGTGGTTTAATGAAAGAGAAAACAGAAAAAAAATGGATATATATTTATCTGTTATATATTAAAATAGAAAAACAGTGATGGACGAGTGGTTTGAGGCGTTTGTTGGTGAGCGAGTGGTCATGGGTTCGAGTCCTGTCTGGGGCACTTTGTTTTTGGGAAAAGCTTTTGAGGTAGTTAAGATATTTTTGTTATTATTAATTATTATTGTTATTATTGTTATCATTATTATTATTATTATTGGTTAGTGTTATAATGGTTAAGATAACTATTATTATTACTATCATTAATACAATTAATATTATTATCATTATTATTATTATTATTAATAAAATCATTATTATTATTATTATTATTATTATTATTATTATTATTATTATTATTATTATTATTAATACTATTAATATTATTATTATTATTATGATTATGATTATTATTAATATTATCAATATAAGTATCATTATTAATAAAATTATCATTTTTAGAATTTTTATTATTATTATTATCAGTATTATTATTATGATTAGTAGTATTAAAAACATTCTTATATTTTAACACTATTATTAGTATTATTATCATTATTAGCATATATCATTATTTTTATTATTATAAGTATTATCATTTTTATTAACATTACTATATAATATCAAAATATTTTAAATAAATATTTATAGAAGTAAATTCACTGTAGTAATAGTATATACTAATTAATTATTTAAAGTGAATAATATAAAAATATCTAACTTAGTATTTAATATAACAAATTATGAATTTTTAAAGCTATATAGTATTAATTATTTTAAATATATATATATATATATACAAAGTAAGTATATAGGACATATAATTTAAGATATAAAATATAAATTTGTTCGATTACAATTATATGTGTTAATATAAATATAAATGATATAGGTTTGTGAATCCGAGGCCAACCTTACACTTGTTCATTGTCGTCATATGTATTTTTACTACAAAATACAGTATGGTGAGTTTCATTTGCCCTTTTTTTACTCTTTACATTTTTGGGCTGAGAATACATGAAAATGCTTTGTTAACTGTTTATACAATATTTATATGCGTGAGTTTCATTATTCCCTTTTTTTAAATGCTTTCGCAATATATATTTTTAGGACTGAGAATACATGTGCTGTTTTTATAACTGTTTTACGAAATAGACACAAGTAATTGAAACTACATTATATGGTTGAATGATCGAAATCGAATATGCCCCTTTTTATTAAGTCTGGTAATCTAAGAATTAGGGAACAGACACCCTAATTGACGCGAACTCTAAAGATAGATCTATCGGGCCCAACAAGCCCCATCCAAAGTACCGGATGCTTTAGTACTTTGAAATTTATATCATGTCCGAAGGAGGATCCCGGAATGATAGGGGATATTCTATATGCATCTTGTTAAGGTCGATTACCAGGTGTTCAATCCATATGAATGATATTTTTGTCTCTATGCATGGGACGTATGTTTATGAGAAATTGAAATATGAAATCTTGTGGTCTATTTAAATTATGAAATGATTATTTATGTTAAACTAATGAACTCACCAACCTTTTGGTTGACACTTTAAAGCATGTTCATTCTCAGGTACGAAAAAATCTTTCGCTGTGCATTTGCTCATCTTAGAGATATTACTTGGAGTCATTCATGACATATTTCAAAAGACGTTGTATTCGAGTCGTTGAGTTCATCAAGATTATTATTAAGTCAATTATAGTTAGATATGTTATGAAATGGTATGCATGCCGTCAACTTTTGATGTAATGAAAGATTGTCTTTTCAAAAACGAATGCAATGTTTGTAAAATGTATCATATAGAGGTCAAGTACCTCGCGATGTAATCAACTGTTGTGAATCATTTATAATCGATATGGACTTCGTCCGGATGGATTAGGACGGGTCTTGACAGTTGGTATCAGAGCGGTGGTCTTAGCGAACCAGGTCTGCATTAGTGTGTATAAATGATAAGTCGTTAGGATGCATTAGTGAGTCTGGACTTCAACCGTGTCTGCATGTCAAAAGTTTTGATTATCAATTAGTGTCAAAAATTATTTGCTTATCTTCATTAAAGTCTAGACACGTCTTACTGCCTCTATTGCATAGACTATGTATAGATAAATTCATACCTTAGCGTATCTGTTATTGTTACCTTTGCCTGACAGCTTCCGTAGATTTCTCCGTAACTTATGGGATTTTAGTATTATATATGCATATGTAAATTATGTATTGCAGGGTACTAATCTACATCCTATAATCTATTTCTTATCAAAAATCCTTCATCTGATCGTACGAGATGAATCCCTCAACCAGTTCAAATTCCTCGGATTCTGACAGCTATTCCGATATGGAGTTTCACCTAAGCTCCGAAAGCAGTGTCACCAGAACGAATTAACCAATCATCCATCCCCAATTCATCTGCTGGGTTCGTAGCCTCCTCAATCATTAGAGACAAGAAGAAGGCGATCCTTTTCATCCACCACATTGCCCCCTTGACGAAGAACCTGAAGCACTTACCGGCGAACCTGTTCGAAACACCATTTTCTCTCTCATTTCCAGGGTATCTCGTCACGATTATATACTATACCAAATTCTAGATCATATTTATCCGCTTGTCCGAACCGACAATAACCCGAGTGTAATAGAAGAAGTCAACGAGCTTCGCCCTCGGGTAGTAGCTTTGGAGAATATGGTGCAAAGGTTACAAACACCAGCAGCAGCACCAGCAGCATAACCAGTAACACCACCACCACCACCAACGCCAACAGTGCCATTACCACCACCAGCAACAACCGTGTCGCAAACCTCAACTTCACAATCTGTCACACGAACATCAACGTCATACGCACCATAGATACCAAGGAGTACCAACAACAATGAACGATGGAGTATCAATTCATAACTTCATTGAAGAAATATTCTGCGAAGAATATGTGGTTTCTAAAAGTTTTAGAGATTACTTATTCTAGCTCAAACAGAAAAGAAAATGAGATTAATATCATGTTAACTCATTAAATCCATGATTACATCTGAAGAGAATATATATGTATATATATTTTTTCATAACGATTGTAATTAAAAATTCTTTTGTACAAACTATTAATGATGAAAATATTTTAACGGGTAGGTAATACCCGAGGAATATTTAGATTTCACATTAATAAGTTACACTGTACATTCTTCGAATCAGATTCAATAGTCATTTACTATCCTACTTACATCCACCGATATACAAATCAGTTCACCATAGAATAACCATATTCATCCAATTTCATATTGGGATTTTGATTTATCAGAATCCAACAAGTGGCATAATGAAGAAAACATTTGACAAAATAAAATTTGTTAGAAACAAACAAATTAACTATGAGAAATTTTATTAAGAATCCACGCTAACTGTTCCTAGCTAATTGTTCCTAGCTAACTGATTACATTTTATTTATCGCAATTTAATTATCGCAATTTACAATCTCGCAATTTTATTTATCGTCATTTAATTTCTGTTATTTACTTTACGCACTTTATTTATCGTTATTTAATTTCTGTTATTTATTTTAAGCACTTTAAATATCGGGACACGTATACAAGGTTTTGACATATCATATCGACGCATTTATATATATTATTTGGAATAACCATAGACACTCTATATGCAGTAATGAACGAGTTCTCTATACAGGGTTGAGGTTGATTCTACAATAATATATATAATTTGAGTTGTGATCGAGTCTGAGACATGTACACGGGTCACGATACGTATTAATTAATTCGAATATTATAAAGTAAACTGTATATGAATTATTGGACTGTTAACTGTGGACTATCGACTGTGGACTAATAGCATTAGACAATTAAAATGAATTAAAATATTGATTGTAACATATGAAACTAAAAAATTCTTCAAGTTTGCCACTTGATTTCATCTTAAACCTCATTTGTATCTTGACGATTACAATCTGCGTTTAAACCTTTCGTAATTCTTGAAAACACCTAAATCGAGAGAAGGAACCAACCGCACTTCATCTACGGAAGAAAAGATTGATGCATATAGTTATGTACCTGAAAACTCTCGGAACCTGAGCAAATGTTTAACACGTATCTGTGCTAACTCCTTTAGCGTTATTATTACCAAAAATACTTTACAATTCCTTTCCAAATTAGCCAATTTTGTCACAGCTCCGACAAGTTAACTTCGACTTTTCACTCGGATTAGCTTATTATAACCCTGATATATAAGTTTTCTTTTGTCATCAATACCGGGAAACCGTTTATATCTCACCTCATTAGCAGTAAATTTACCAACTACTCCGTTGATCTTTGACGTTCTGAAAAATCACTATATTCAGTGAAACCCTATCATTTACTCATTTACATCTTATAACGAGAATTACTATACCAACTACCGGGAATTAGCAATCAGTATTTTGAAATCACATAACATGTCTACATCAACAGTTATAAGTATACATATAATCCTTATCTCTTAGAATTATGATCTTCCACTCTAAAATTTTGAGAAAAAGCACCCAGTCTACAAACCAATACTCTAAGTTCCAAAAAAGCTGAATACAGCAGCAGAAACTGTACACGACCTTAACCGTCGAAAGTTTGACGATAAAGAATGGAGTATTGGAAACCCTCAATAGAAAATTGAGTACCGAAAAGCGGATTATGCGAAACTATGAAGGAAGCCGTGGACAAATCACAAAGAATAAGTTTGACTTCAAAGAATCCAAATAATTTAATTCCTGTTGAAGTCTTTAGCGAATATCTTACTCCTTACTCTAAACCCTTGCGGACAATAGTCTCCATCATCCTCTGATCTTAGATATTCAAAGATATTATCGTATCGTTCATTATAAATATCCTCGATATTTCTGAATATATTTTCATAACTAATCTTATCTAAAATCATTTATCTCTTTGAGCTATCAGTGTTACATCATATGAGAAACTATTAGTTTCTATATTCTGCGAACCTTCAAATTTAATATATGAATGTTTTTGAGATAGTGTTGGGACTGATGCATGAGTTAGTATAATATAATGACACTTGATCAATGTGATTATATTATAGTAAGTCATGCTGAGTTTCTAATGAAACGTGATGATTCACAGACTCTAACATCATCATGTGCCATGTACACGACTCTTACATTCTATCTAGTCTCCAAACATATCGAGAACATACCTTCTTGATAAATCTATTTTTTCAGGATATTCTGGTAATTTGACAAGTCAAATTGCGCTATTACCGTTTCTTTCTTAGGACATTAACAATGTTCATTCTGAAACTTATATCTACGAATTCTGGACCATTACAAGAGATGCCCAATCGCAAGAAGAAGAAACGAAGGGACAAAGCTCCGAAACAGAAATTGGAGTATAAATCGCAATAAATAGGGGGAAGTATTAACTGGGGATGACAATGATTATAGAAAACAGAAGCAATGACTTCGAGGTATAAGGGAAGATATAAAGCCCGATAACAACACATAAATTACAAACTGTGGATATCACTACGTATAGCAATATAAAGACACGGGAGGATTATAAACACAATAATCCCTAGAGCATAATAGAAATAAACAGATTCTTTAGGTGGAAGTTGGAAAAGAAGAACAATCATTGTGATAGTTAGAATAAGAACAAGGATCAGAACAGGGTTAAGCATTTTCATAAATCTTTTGAATTTGGGAATTGAGTATAGAAGTGGTGAAAACTAATGGAACGGAAAAGTTAATTTATAAAGGAAATATCGGACAAAGCAATCGAGGCAGATGGTCTCATTTAATTAAAGAGATTCTATTTTCTTTACTCGCCGAAGAATCAAATCTTTTAGATTTCAAAGATTTTCTTTAAATCCCTTGAATTCTGGAATTCAATTACGACTATGTTAAAAGTTATAGAAAATCTCCATTTCTTTATCTCGATTTTTTTGTGATAGCTTCATTCATACGCTTCGATTAATCGAATCATTTTATCCATATTACTCAATGATGATAAAACTCTATTTATCAACTCATATTCGTCATGAAAACAATTTTATTGTTAAACATGACCACCTCACACAAATTTCGGGACGAAATTTCTTTAACGGGTAGGTACTGTGACGACCCGAAAATTTCCGACCAAATTTAAACTTGATCTTTATATAATTTCAACATCATAAGCAAAGTTTATTAGGTTGAGTCTCACAAATTTTGAACTATTTCATATGTTCAGTTGACCTTCGACCATTCCCGACGATTCACGAACAACTATTTGTAAATAGATATGAGTAAAAAAAAAAAAAATATATATATATATATATACATATATATATATATATACATATATATATATATATATATATACATATATATATATATATACATATATATATATATATATAAATAAAAATTGGAAATAAAATTCGAAATACTATATGTTGATGTTATTAAAACAAATTGTGTAAAATAAAATAAAAAAATAGAATATTATAATAATTATTATTTACAACATAACTAAATTCAAACTTATGTAATTTTAAATGATTGTAATACTCGTTTGATGTTCTGATTGACATTAAGCAAACTAAATTCAAACTTATGTAATTTTAAAATAAACGGTGATACTAAAATGAGTTTTATAAATTTTAGGCTTATTAATAATATATTTAGATGTTGTTTGACAATTTTAAAACTTTTTATATTTTACTTGGGGTTGGGAGTGATTAATTAATGTAATTTTTATTTAATAGTTAATAACTAAATTTTATGCCATGATGATCAGAATAAATAATTATAACTAATATTAAAATTTGGGATTTCTTTCTAAAGACTTTTATACGACACTGATTAACAACGGAGCCTGAAATGATACCCGTATATAGTGTCGGCAGAATGGAAAGCTAAATTTTCACGTGTGATTCAAATACTTATTTTCTTCTTCTTTACTTTATTGACTATTGTTACCTATTATTATTAATATTAATTATTTAATTATTAAAATTACAGCTATATAACTTATATGCATATATGTTATTAGTTAATAACATACACATACATGTAATATATAAACCGTTTGAACTTCATCACCATGGTTGCCACACAAAACCGCCACCCTACTATAACCGTTAGCCACCACCTTCCACCATCAAACTACCTACAATAAATTTTTCTGTTTCTTGTTCTTTATGCCGCTGCAAGTGTTATCGGTTTACAACCAACACGAAACCACCATCAATCTTCTCTCGACCACCTCCCTCAACCTAGATCACCTCCTCTCATCGTGAACCTCCACAAAACAACCCACTTTCTAGCTTCGTACAGTTTCTGTTTACAGCTCAAGAACAAAATCCACTTGAACACGATGAACCAAACTGTTGCTGCTATATAAATCTTTTTGCTTTGTTCTATAGATCACAGACCCAAACACCAAACTGTTGCTGCAGCTTGTTTATTTACCTCTTGTTCGAACCTTCACTATAGTCGAATGCTGTTGTTGCTATTTTCCTTTATGTTTTTGTCCAAACCGCCAATTTAAACAACCTGCAATTGCTACTGCTGTATGCTTCAGTCTCTATGGCTGTTAAACGAAGTAAGTAAAACAATGATGATGACTAGAGATGAAGACGATGATGATCATGATATTATCATGATTAATTAATGAAGTTAATGATAATTAGGGTAAGTGATTGTTTGATGATGATAATCGTTTAGTATTTGTACGATGAGATGATAATGATACACGATGACGTTTTGATGATGATGGAATGATGATAGTTACGGTTGCTCGCTGATGATGATGAGATATTATGATATTGATGATGATGAATGAGGTTAAAGATGATGTTAGTGATGATGGTGATACATAAGCGAAGAATGATGATGATGACGAGTGTATTATGATGATTGATCATGATTATGATTTCGATGATGATGATACACATGGGATGATGATGATCTTACCTAGAATGATACTTGATCGTGACTGAACGAAAAACAAAGAACTTAAAGATTTATTCGTGGGCTTTTCTTTTAAATGGTTAAAAGGGCAATTTAAAAATCGTTGGTCTTGTAAAATTGCATCGTGGGCCGAGGTGAAACTTGGGTCGAAAGACCGGTTTAGTTTGCTGTGTGGTTTAATGAAAAAGAAAATAGAAAAAAAACGGATATATATTTATCTGTTATATATTAAAAACAGAAAAACAGTGATCGACGATTGGTTTGAGGCGTTTGTTGGTGAGCCAGTGGTCATGGGTTCGAGTCCTTTCTGGGGCACTTTGTTTTGGGAAAAGCTTTTGAGGTAGTTAAGATATTTTGTTATTATTAATTATTATTGTTATTATTGTTATCATTATTATTATTATTATTGGTTAGTGTTATAATGGTTAAGATAACTATTATTATTACTATCATTAATACAATTAATATTATTATCATTATTATTATTAATAATAAAATCATTATTATTATTGTTATTAATATTAATATTATTATTATTATTATTATCATTATTATTAATACTATTATTATTATTATTATTATTATTAATACTATTAATATTATTATTATTATTATTATGATTATTATTAATATTATCAATATAAGTATCATTATTAATAAAATTATAATTTTTAGAATTTTTATTATTATTATTATTATCAGCATTATTATTATGATTAGTAGTATTAATAACATTCTTATATTTTAACACTATTATTAGTATTATTATCATTATTAGCATATATCATTATTTTTATTATTATAAGTATTATCATTTTTATTAACATTACTATATAATGTCAAAATATTTTAAATAAATATTTATAGAAGTAAATTCACTGTAGTAATAGTACATACTAATTAATTATTTAAAGTGAATAATATAAATATATCTAACTTAGTATTTAATATAACAAATTATGAATTTTTAAAGCTATATAGTATTAATTATTTTAAATATATATATACAAAGTAAGTATATAGGACATATAATTTAAGATATAAAATATAAATTTGTTCGATTACAATTATATGTGTTAATATAAATATAAATGATATAGGTTTGTGAATCCGAGGCAAACCTTACACTTGTTCATTATCGTCATATGTATTTTTACTACAAAATACAGTATGGTGAGTTTCATTTGCCCTTTTTTTAATCTTTACATTTTTGGGCTGAGAATACATGCAAATGCTTTGTTAACTGTTTTACAATATTCATATGCGTGAGTTTCATTATTCCCTTTTTTTAAATGCTTTCGCAATATATATTTTTGGGACTGAGAATACATGCACTGTTTTTATAACTGTTTTACGAAATAGACACAAGTAATTGAAACTACATTATATGGTTGAATGATCAAAATCGAATATGCCCCTTTTTATTAAGTCTGGTAATCTAAGAATTAGGGAACAGACACCCTAATTGATGCGAACTCTAAAGATAGATCTATCGGGCCCAACAAGCCCCATCCAAAGTACCGGATGCTTTAGTACTTCGAAATTTATATCATGTCCGAAGGAGGATCCCGGAATTATAGGGGATATTCTATATGCATCTTGTTAAGGTCGATTATCAGGTGTTCAATCCATATGAATGATATTTTTGTCTCTATGCATGGGACGTATGTTTATGAGAAATGGAAATATGAAATCTTGTGGTCTATTTAAATTATGAAATGATTATTTATGTTAAACTAATGAACTCACCAACCTTTTGGTTGACACTTTAAAGCATGTTCATTCTCAGGTACGAAAGAAATCTTCCGCTGTGCATTTTCTCATCTTAGAGATATTACTTGGAGTCATTCATGACATATTTCAAAAGACGTTGCATTCGAGTCGTTGAGTTCATCAAGATTATTATTAAGTCAATTATAGTTAGATATGTTATGAAATGGTATGCATGCCGTCAACTTTTGATGTAATGAAAGATTGTCTTTTCAAAAACGAATGCAATGTATGTAAAATGTATCATATAGAGGTCGAGTACCTCGCGATGTAATCAACTGTTGTGAATAGTTTATAATCGATATGGACTTCGTCCGGATGGATTAGGACGGGTCTTGACAAAATAAAGCACTATATATTATCTCGAATCAATCCACGACCCAATGTCTACAAATCTCAGACTCGATCACAACTCAAAGTATATATATTATTTTGGAATCAATCTCAACCCTGTATAGCTAACTCAAACATTACTGCATATAGAGTGGCTATGGTTGTTCCGAAATATATATATAGATGGGTCGATATGATATGTCAAAATATTGTATACGTGTCTATGGTATCCCAAGATTTCACAATATGTATAATACAATATTGATATGTTTAGTCTAGATTTGTTACAAAATTTTTGTAGCTAAAACTAGCAAGTTTATCCAATTTTGCTTTACCCGTCATTTCTTCGTTTCAAATCCGTTTTGAGTGATTCAAGTTGCTATGGTTTCATAATGAACTGAAATTTATGAAACTAAAACAAAAAAAGTATAAGTTTATAGTCAGAAATACAGGTTACAAGTCATTTTTTAAAGAGGTAGTCATTTCCGTCGAAAAAACGACATCTTGATGACCATTTTGAAAAACATACTTCCAATTTGTGTTTAACCATAATTTTTGGATATAGTATCATGTTCATATGTAATATCATTTTTCCAGAAAACAAACTTCCAATTCAAAGATTAAGATACTTTTTATTTTTTTTAACCTAAAACAGCCCCCGATTTCACTACGACGGCGTATGTCTGGTTTTACGGTGTTCTTCGTGTTTCCAGGTTTTAAATCATTAAGTTAGCATATTATATAGATATAGAACATGTGTTTAGTTGATTTTAAAAGTCAAGTTAGAAGGATTAACTTTGTTTGCGAACAAGTTTAGAATTAACTAAACTATGTTCTAGTGATTACATGTTCAAATCTTCGAATAAGATAGTTATATATATATGATTCGAATGATGTTATGAACATCATTACTACCTCAAGTTTAGTAGGTAACCTACTGAAAGTGAAAAAATTTGATCTAGCTTCAAAGGATTCTTGGATGGCTTGAAAGTTCTTGAAGTAGAATCATGACACGAAAACAAATTCAAGTAAGATTTTCACTCGAAATAAGATAGTTATAGTTATAGAAATTGAATCAAAGTTTGAATATGAGTATTACCTTTATTAGAAAGATATCTTACTATAAATAAGAATGATTTCTTGAGCTTAGATGATTACTTGGATTGGATTAGAAAGCTTGGAAGTAATCTTGCAAACTTGATAGTATTCTTGATTTTATGAAACTAGAACTTATAGAATTTATGAAGAACACTTAGAACTTGAATATAGAACTTGAGAGAGATGAATAAAATTGAAGAATGAAAGTGTTTGTAGGTGTTTTTGGTCGTTGGTATATGGAATAGATATAAAGGATGTGTAAGTTTGTTTTCATGTAAATAATTCATGAATGATTTATAATATTTTTTGTAATGTTGTGAGATATTTTATGCTAGTTGCCAAATAATAGTTCCCACATGTTTAATGACTCATATGGCCTGCTAAGGAGCTGATGATTGAGTGTATATACCAATAGTATATACATCTTAGAAGCTGTGTATTGTACGAGTACGAATACGGGTGCATACGAGTTGAATTGTTGATGAAAATGAATGAGGATGTAATTGTAAGCATTTTTGTTAAGTAGAAGTACTTTGATATATGTCATGAAGTCTTCCAAAAGTGTATTAATACATCTTAATACATTACATGTATATACATTTAACTGAGTCGTTAAGTCATCGTTAGTCATTACATGTAAGTGTTGCTTTGAAACCTTTAGGTTAACGATCTTGTTAAATGTAATTAATTCATTGTTATTATACTTAAATGAGATGTTAAATTGTTATGTTAATATGATAAAATGGTGTATGAATATATCTTAACATCATATATATATATATATATATATATATATATATATATATATATATATATATATATATATATATATGTATATATATATATATATATGTATATATATATATATATGTATATATATATATATGTATATATATATGTATGTATGTATATATATATATATATTAAAATACTATTACAACGATAATCGTTACATATATATATTGTTTGGAAATCCTTAAGTTAGTAGTCTCATCTTACTTGTATAGTTCATTGTTAATACACTCAATGATATACTTAATTATCATTTTATCATGTTAAATATAGTATATCAATATCTTATTACAATACATATGTATTTAGTTAGACGTTATTATAATGATAATCGTTATGTATATCATTTCGAGCTTCATAATTCAATATTCTCATTTTTATGTATATCAAACATTGTTAATATACCTAGTGATATTCTTACATAATATAATCTCATGTTAACCATATATATGTCCATATATATATATCATCATGTTGTTTCTACAAGTTTTAACGTTCGTGAATCGCCGGTCAACTTGGGTGGTCAATTGTCTACATGAAACTCATAACAAATAATCAAGTCTTAACAAGTTTGATTGCTTAACATGTTGAAAACATTTAATCATGTTAATATTAGATATCATTTAATATATATAATTATGGAAAAGTTCGGGTCACTACAGTACCTACCCATTAAATAAATTTCGTCCCGAAATTTTAAGCTGTAGTAGGTGTTGACGAATCTTCTGGAAATAGGTACGGATATTTCTTCTTCATCTGATCTTCATGCTCCCAGGTGAACTCGCTTCCTCTATGAGCATTCCATCGAACCTTAATAATTGGTATCTTATTTTGCTTAAGTCTTTTAACCTCACGATCCATTATTTCGATGGGTTCTTCAATGAATTGAAGTTTTTCGTTGATTTGGATTTCGTCTAATGGAATAGTGAGATCTTCTTTAGCAAAACATTTCTTCAAATTCGAGACATGGAAAGTGTTATGTACAGCCGCGAGTTGTTGAGGTAACTCAAGTTGGTAAGCTACTGGTCCGACACGATCTATAATCTTGAATGGTCCAATGTACCTTGGATTTAGTTTCCCCCGTTTACCAAATCGAACAACGCCTTTCCAAGGTGAAACCTTAAGCATAACCATTTCTCCAATCTCAAATTCTATATCTTTTCTTTTACTGTCCGCATAGCTCTTTTGTCGACTCTGGGCAAATTTCAATTGTTGTTGAATTTGGATGATTTTCTCGGTAGTTTCTTGTATTATCTCTGGACCCGTAATCTGTCTATCCCCCAGTTAACTCCAACAAATTGAAGACCTACACTTTCTACCATAAAATGCCTCAAACGGCGCCATTTCAATACTCGAATGGTAACTGTTGTTGTAGGAAAATTCTGCTAACGGTAGGTGTCGATCCCAACTGTTTCCCAAATCGATAATACATGCTAGTAGCATGTCTTCAAGGGTCTGTATCGTCCTTTCACTTTGCCCATCAGTTTGTAGACGATAAACAGTACTCATGTCTAGACGAGTCCCCAATGCTTGTTGCAGTGTCTGCCAAAACCTTGAAACAAATCTGCCATCCCTATCAGAGATAATAGAGATTGGTATTCCATGTATGGAGACAACTTCCTTTAAATATAATCGCGCCAACTTCTCCATTTTATCATCTTCTCTCATTGGCAGAAAGTGTGTTGAATTGGTAAGATGATCGACTATTACCCAAATAGTATCATAACCACTTGCAGTCCTTGGCAATTTAGTAATGAAATCCATGGTAATGTTTTCCCACTTCCATTCTGGGATTTCAGGTTGTTGAAGTAGACCTGATGGTTTTTGATGTTCAGCTTTGACTTTAGAACACGTCAAACATTCTCCTACGTATTTAGCAATATCAGCTTTCATACCCGGCCACCAAAAGTGTTTCTTGAGATCTTTGTACATCTTCCCTGCTCCGGGATGTATTGAATATCTGGTTTTATGTGCTTCCTTAAGTACCTTTTCTCTCATATCTCCAAACTTTGGTACCCAAATTCTTTCAGTCCTATACCGGGTTCCGTCTTCCCGAATATTAAGATGTTTCTCCGATCCTTTAGGTATTTCATTCTTCAACTTTCCTTCTTTTACAACTCCCTGCCGCGCCTCCTTTATTTGAGTAGTAAGGTTAGTACAAATAATTATATTCATAGTTTTTACCCGCATAGGTTCTCTGTCCTTTCTACTCAAAGCGTCGGCTACCACATTCGCCTTCCCCGGGTGGTAACGAATCTCAAAATCGTAATCATTTAACAATTCAATCCATCTACGCTGCCTCATGTTCAGTTGTTTCTGATTAAATATATGCTGGAGACTTTTGTGGTCGGTATATATTATACTTTTGACCCCATATAAGTAGTGTCTCCAAGTCTTTAATGCAAAAACAATCGCGCCTAATTCCAAATCATGTGTCGTATAATTCTGCTCGTGAATCTTCAATTGTCTAGACGCATAAGCAATTACCTTCATTCGTTGCATTAATACACAACCGAGGCCTTGCTTTGAGGCGTCACAATATATCACAAAATCATCATTCCCTTCATGCAATGATAATATAGGTGCCGTAGTTAACTTTTTCTTCAATAATTGAAACGCTTTCTCCTGCTCATCCTTCCATTCAAATTTCTTCCCTTTATGCGTTAATGCAGTCAAGGGTTTTGCTATTTTATAAAAATCTTGGATGAATCTTCTGTAGTAACTAGCTAGTCCTAAAAATTGGCGTATATGCTTCGGAGTTTTCGGGGTTTCACATTTTTTAACTGTTTCAATCTTTGCCGGATCCACCTGAATACCTTCTTTGTTCACTATGTGACCGAGAAATTGAACTTTTTCCAACCAAAATGCACACTTTGAAAACTTAGCATACAATTTTTCTTTCCTTAACAACTCTAGCACTTTTCTCAAATGTTCTTTGTGCTCTTGATCATTCTTTGAGTAGATAAGTATGTCATCGATGAAGACAATGACAAACTTGTCAAGATATGGCCCACACACTCAGTTCATGAGGTCCATGAACACAGCTGGTGCGTTAGTTAAACCAAACGGCATAACCATAAACTCGTAATGATCGTAACGCGTCCTAAAAGCAGTCTTCGGAATATCATCCTCCTTCACCCGCATTTGATGATATTCGGAACGTAAATCAATATTCGAATAAACTGACGAACCTTGTAGTTGATCAAATAAGTCGTCGATTCTCGATAGTGGGTAACGGTTCTTGATGGTAAGTTTCTACAACTCTCGGTAGTCGATACACAACCTGAATGTACCATCTTTCTTCTTGACAAACAAAACAGGGGCTCCCCACGGTGACGTGCTTGGTCGAATGAAATCTCGCTCTAAAAGTTCTTGTAATTGGCTATGGAGTTCCTTCATTTCGTTGGGTGCAAGTCTATATGGAGCACGGGCTATTGGTGCAGCTCCTGGTACCAAGTCTATTTGAAATTCAACGGATCGGCGTGGAGTTAATCCCGGTAATTCTTTTGGAAATATATCGGGAAACTCTTTTACGACGGGAACATCATTGATGTTCTTTTCTTTGGTTTGTATTTTCTCAACATGTTCTAGAACAGCATAGCAACCTTTTCTTATTAGTTTTTGTTCAAATTACTAATAAGATTTAGCTTCGCGTTGCTCTTTTCTCCGTACACCATTAAGGGTTTTCCTTTTTCTCGTATGATGCGAATCGCATTTTTGTAACAAACGATCTCTGCTTTCACCTCTTTCAACTAGTCCATGCCGATTATCACATCAAAACTCCCGAACTCTACTAGTATCAAATCAATCTTAAATGTTTCACTAACCAGTTTAATTTCTCGATTCTGACATATATTATCTGCTGAAATTAATTTACCGTTTGCTAATTCGAGTAAAAATTTATTATCCAAAGGCGTCAATGGACAACTTAATTTGGCACAAAAATCTCTACTCATATAGCTCCTATCCGCACCCGAATCAAATAAAACATAAGAAGATTTATTGTCAATGAGAAACGTACCTGTAACAAGCTCCGGGTCTTCCTGCGCTTCTGCCGTATTAATATTGAAAACTCTTCCACGACTTTGCCCATTATTTCTCTCTGGGTTCGAAAAATTACTCCTAATGTGGCCCAGTTTTCCACATCCATAACAAACAAAGGCAGCATTACTTGTTCCGTCATTATCTGTTCTTTTATTTCTGTTATTCATTGGGCCGTAGACCTCACACTTTCTCGCACCATGGCCAGTTCTTTTACACTTTGTGCAAAATGTCATGTAGAACTCATTCGGGTGGTACTTTTCACACCTTTGGCATGGCTTTTTCTGATTATTATTGTTATAGGAATTGTTATTGTTGCGGTTGTTATTGATGTTGGGACGATTGTTGTGGTGGTTATTGTTGTTAGGATGGTTGTTGTAGTTGTTGTTGGAACGATTGTTGTTGCGTTTGTTGTTGCGATAATTGGTGCGATTGAAGTTTTGATTGTTGTGTTGATTGTTAAAATTGTGACCCTTGTCACTGGTTTCTTCCCACTTTCTTTTGATTTGTTTCGTGTTGGCTTCTTCGGCCGTCTGCTCTTTAACTCTTTCCTCAATCTGATTTATGAGTTTATGAGCCATTCGACTCTCCTTTTGTATACAAGCGGGCTCGTGTGAACTTATATCTTCTTGGATCCTTTCTGGTAACCCTTTTACAAATGCGTCAATTTTCTCCTCTTCATCTTCTAACGCTCTCGGGCACAATAAGCACAACTCTGTGAATCGTCGTTCGTATGTGGTAATATCGAATCCTTGTGTTCGTAATCCCTTAAGCTCTACTTTTAGCTTGTTGACCTCGCTTCTGGGATGATACTGCTTAGTCATCAGATGTTTGAATGCTGACCACGGTAGTGCATACGCAGCATCTTGTCCCACTTGTTCTAAATAAGTATTCCACCATGTTAATGCAGTACCTGTGAAGGTATGCGTAGCGTACTTTACTTTGTCTTCTTCAGTACACTTACTTATGGCAAACATCGATTCAACCATTTCAGTCCACCGTTTCAATCCAATTGGACCCTCGGTTCCATCGAATTCCAAAGGTTTACAGGCAATGAATTCTTTGTAGGAACATCCTACACGATTTCTTGTGGCGTTATTTGCATTGCTAGATTCAGAGTTATTGTTGTTGTTTTGCATTGCAGCATGTACTGCGGCTATGTTTGCTGCAAGAAAAACACGGAAGTCTTCCTCGCTCATGTTCAAATTCTGACGAGTCGTCGATGCCATTTTCTTCAAAAATAGCCCAAAAGAAATAAGTTAATCATATAGAATATTAAGAGTAGTCAATAGTATTTCGTAGCATAATATGAACTCATTTATAAAAGCTTTTTCTTCATATTAGCGTTTTATAGTTTTAATTCGGGTAGTACCTACCCGTTAAGTTCATACTTAGTAGCTAATATACCATTCAACTACTACACTTCTATATGAAAAACTGATTATAATAATATTTCGCATTCAAACTTTTATACAAAAATTTACAAACTTACAATACTGCTATTATACATATAGCATGAAATATAGCACACAATCACTATGATACAAAATAGTTGTGACAACAATCCTAATTAATATGCAAGTTGTTCAGCAAAGGCAATAAAAACACGTAATTCATAAGTCCAGAAACAAGTCATGCATTCTGGTTTTACTAAGACTACTTTCCATCCTTGGTCTTGTGGAAAATAACCGTCATGACCGTTAGCTAGGCAGCATGTTGTAACGTCGTCAAAAGGATGAGGGTTTCGTAATGCCCAACAGCCCCGTAATAATTGATGTGTGCGAGGCGTACTAGGAAATAACTATATTTTTTAAGGAAAATACTATTAAATACGAAACAATTTTACACAAGTGATTTATTTATTTATAGAGTGGATACACCTAAACCTTGCTACAACACTTATAGGCAGTGTACCTAATCGTAGAGTAGTGTAGTTTTTAGTAAGTTCGGTTCGTTCCACAGGGATCTTTACCAAGCTTAACGCTATATTAGTTTTAACTTATAATTGTAAAAATACAAATATATATAAGTAATATTATTATTATAAAAGGGGGATTTTACCGTTTAATGACCGGTTTGTCGATTTTAAAACTTTAGTCGCAGTTAAAACCTAATGTAAAATATTAAAAATAAATATAACTAAATTTTAAAGCGTAAAGTAAATGACGATAATGAAATTGCGATAAATAAAAGTGAGATAAAATAAAATTGCGATAATTAAAAGTGCAATTAAATACAATGACAGTAAATAAAAGTGCGATAATTAAAAGTGCAATTAAATATGAAATAAAGGAATTATGCTTATTTAAACTTCCGTAATCATGATGTTCGACGTGTTGTTTATAGTTTATTACCATGGGTTAATTGTTCTTTTTCCTGGATTATTCAATATGTCCATACGGATTTGTCCATAATAGTCCATCAGTCATAATCATAAAATGCGGAGGTCTTCGTCAAATTATTCTTATTCCCGAAGTCAAATATTCCAACTAATTGGGGATTCGAATTGTAACAAGGTCTTTAATACTTTGTTTAATGAATACACCAGGTTATCGACTGCGTGTAGACCAAGGTTTTACTACTTCGTTAACAATTACACCAATTACCCTTGAATGTAATCCACCCCTGTTTCAACAAGTCTATTAACTATTAATCCAGTTCCGTATCCGGTAAAATGAACAATTATTGGTATTTATAGATATCCCGCCCACCGTACCCGATTAAGCGTATGTGGTTATATATAGATACGTCAAATTATACGTCTATATATTAAATTAACGAGGTATCGTTTAGTTAATATAAAGCCCATTAATAGCCCATAGTCTAATTTCCACAAGTGTAGTTCTTTTATCCAAACCCCAATTATGGTCCAAAGCACAATTACCCAATTTTAATATTTAGCCCAACATCACGATTACTTCGGCATTAAATATGCATAATAATAACTTAGCTACGAAACATTAATTTAAAAAGGTTGAACATAACTTACAATGATTAAAAATAGCGTAGCGTTACACTGACAGAATTTCGACTTACACCCTCACAACATTCGCTAACATGCCCTTATTATTAGAATTTAAAATTAAAATTAAAATTATAATATAAATATAAATATATATACGTTGATAGATAGGAAGAGAAAAAGATGTATCAATCGATCACCAAACTGCGAATTTATAGGCATGTGGCCACAAAAAGTGGCCCATGCGATCGCATGGAGAATAAGCCTACAGGCCATGCGATCGCATGGAGGTAGGTACCAGCTCACAATTCTTTGTTTTCTTTCTTGCCGACGGTTTTTATAAATAAATATAATATATAAATAATTTTAAGAATTATTTAAATATTATATTATATTTATGTGCATAGTTGACTTGTAATTTTTAGTCCGTTGCGTCGAGCGTTGAGAGTTGACTTTGGTCCCGGTTCCGGATTTTCGAACGTCCTTGCGTACAATTTAGTATCTTGTATTTTGCGTTTTGCATCTTATACTCTTGTAATTTTGAGACGTTTCTTATCAATAATTTGAACCACTTGGATTATACTTCGTACTTTTGAGCTTTTTGGTCATTTGCGTCTTCAATTCGTCGAATCTGTCTTTTGTCTTCACATTTTATTATTTAAACGAATATCACTTGTAAATAGAACAATTTGCAACTAAAAGCTTGTCTTTCTTGAGGGATAATGCTATGAATTATATGTTCGTTTTTAGCATTATCAAATATTCCCACACTTGAGCGTTGCTTGTCCTCAAGCAATATAGTCTTGAAATAAAAATACTAGAATCACTTCTTTATTCTTCACACTTTGTACATCAGTGATTTCTATACGGCGGTATGAACAATGGTAGTAACGATGTGGTTTACAGTCCCACATGACTATAAAAATTTAGATCCTTAAGGAAATTGGATCTTTATGAAAACATTTGATCTTTTTGAAAATTAAATCTAGCTTTTATCCTAGATAAGTTTTCCAGAATAACCCTTCACCGGTGTTTGCGGAATGTTTTTGTGGGTTTGGTGGGTTTCAGATTTGAAAATTTTATCTTAAAACTTGCGGTTTTGTGTCACCCACTTGCTAACCTTGTATTAGGAAAGCAACACGTCCAGTATACTTGCTCCGTATATTACCTTTCGGTAAACTACCGTCCGATTTGAAAAGGAAAGCGTTGAACAAGCAACTATTAAGGCAATGTCCCCTGACATGCTTTTAATTATGGTCTATAACGTGTCAGATGCAATTACTATCCTTGGTAGGAGCAATAGTATAGCTCACCCTTATAATTTTTTGATCTGGCACAAGGTCCTGTCTTTGACCATGCTATACAACCACCGTTCTTACGGTTGACACCCGATTTGGTTCAGGTGACCTAATGAATTCCAGGTGAATTCCTAGGATTTTACGTTCAATAGTAATGAACGCATTGAAAATGGATTTTCAGAAAACAAATCGGTTTGTAATTTTGATCAAAATATTTTCTCGTTCAAGCTTGAGTTTAGATATCATCAAATTCCATGAGTTTGTAATTCTCAATCTTTAAGGTCAATCTCTAGGATTGAGTAATATCAGGCTTAAAAGCTGATTTTTAATCTTTAAGGAGATTATCCTTTTCTGGGGGTCTGATTCATTAGTCTTATCAAGCTAATTTGCACGGCGTCCTCCCCATTTTACGAGACAGATCCTCTCATGGTTAGGATAAGTCTGACCACTTGGCGACCCTGTTTGATGCTGAGGTCCGTGGATTTCCAGCTAATTTTCGAGAAAACTTTTCAAGGTTTTTCGTAGACTCTACAACTGGTCTGGACGACAACTTTCTGACCTAAATCAAGAAGCGCGTTTCTTTTTCGGAAGACTTTACTTCCTTTTAATGATGGAATTGATTCATCGTGTAGATCCATCTTTCTTTCAAATATATTACAATTTTCCCAGGTAAAACAGATTAAATTAGTCCAAAGCAAAAGTATCTTCAATTATTTGTTACAGAAATATGTGATATATGTTTTAAATAACTTGGTAATTTTTTCCACACTTGACTTTTATTTTCCTTTCTTTGCCTTTTTATTGTCCTCTATTCCATTTTAAATGAATTCTAACATTTTGGGTTGTTTCTCAATTTATGTCCTTTCCGAGGTAACAATAATTTCGGTGTTAACACCTAGTTTTATCGTTCATAAATATGTATAAACATGATTTTGAGTTCATTTAATTTAAAATTTTTGAAAAATTTTACTAGAATTGGGTAGTTAGTATATAAGACTAGGGCTGTTCTTTATTATCAGAGAGCAGTAGATTCTAATACAACTAATGCGTTACTAGTATTTTTAATGGTAACCAAGTGTTTAAATTTAAAATTTTAAAAATCCGAAAGAATTTAACCCCTTCCCACACTTAAGATCTTGCAATGCCCTCATTTGCAAGAAATCAGTAACAATTTAAATTATTGAGGGTGATTAGCGTAGAAAAATGATTAAATTTTACCAAAGTTTCCAAACATATTGGCGTTTGTTTGCTGAATGATAAATGGTGCACATCATTTGTTCATTCCGTCTTGTTGTTACATCACATTTGTTTTTCGTTTTGTCATCAAAATTAGTAGCTTTTGCTGAACTTAATGCCAGTCTTTGAAAATGCACTGTTTTACCCTGTTGTGTACAATTGACAATATACATACATACAAATATAAACATGCATGGTAATTTGAAATGGGACTTTAAATCCCACTTTCAAATCAAATATGAAATATTAGTACAAAATAATAAAAATATTAAACAATACATTAATGTATCACAATATCATATGTTTAAATATAAATAAATAAAAATAATAAATAATAAAAATCATAGAAATCACCAACAGGAACTATATCAATCTGGATAGGGGTTCCAGTTCATGTTGTCGTCCGGGTTCCATGGTTGGTGATAGGTGTACTGGTAGGCCTGGTGTGACAACCCGAAAATTTCCAACCAAATTTAAACTTTAATCTTTATATTTTCCGACACGATAAGCAATATGTGTTAAGTTAAATTTCAAGAATTTTAAACTATGTTCATACATTCATTCAACCTCGACCAAGTTCCAACGATTCACGAACCATTAAACGAATATGATTATATATGTATATGTGTATATATATTATAACTTGAAACGTAAACAAAATATTAGATTAAATACTTTATATGAGTGTATCTATTTCAAAATGTTTATCAATGGAATTAGAAGATAAGATCAAATGATTGAATTATCATATATATTGAATTATGATTACAAGTCTCTGTTGAAAGGCCCACGTTGATTTGAGAAATCTTTCCATTTTAACAATATTCGGAAAATGGTAAAGTGATTTATAAATAAGAACAAATTGTCAATCATTGAGAACTAGACAAAGGATAGTGGAAGATTGAATCTCATAAAGACTCGATTGATCTATTTAGTTTCAAACGTACAAAAACGTTTTCAGTTTAAAAAGAACTTTATTATTAAAACGTATATAACTTTTATAAATATCTAGAACCACTTTTGACAACTTATTACTTAACTAGTATGATAAAGATAACGATATTTATATTTTATTTTATATATATAACGATTTAAATTAATATTATATATATTTATACGCGTATTATACGTACATAGTTTTATACTTTTACTATACTTAAACTTTACCTTTACTTTATTTTTACTTTACTTTAACTTTAATAATTCACTTTAATAATTCATACTTTAATAATTCACTTTAATAATTCATACTTTAATAATTCACTTTAATAATTCATACTTTAATAATTCACTTTAATAATTCATACTTTAATAATTCACTTTAATAATTCATACTTTAATAATTCATTTTAATAATTCAAAAATCTATTATAAATAGAATTCAATAGGTTTCATTATTTCATAGAAACTTGAAAATATTTTTCTTTAAACTCTCTCAATCGATTTACATATATATATTTACTCCGTATTATTTCAAGATATTATTAGTATACATAAAGTATTACGATGGAGTGCTGTCCGAGTGATTTCGAAATTGTTTTTCGAGTGGGATAGGATTAAGGAAATTATGGGTTATAGCTATGGAGGTGATTGAGTATGGTTCATGGGTATGCTCGTGAGGTCAATATAGTGTTTATCATTTCCATTGCGTCTACGTACCTTTCCTGCAATATTGAATCTCAATATTGATACGTGAGTACTCATAATTTAACTTTTACATACTAATAGTGTATCCCTGACTAGTGCTCGAGTATTTAGGATTATGCATGCTTGTACTTTTGATATTGCCCTTAGACAGGTTAGGTTGAATGTTGAATTAGTTACACTTGCGGTTGAGATAAGGTATAAGATATGCATGTCCTTGGAAAGCTAGCAAAAAATTAAGAACTTTTCCTTTAGATATCGAATGGTTTTGATGAACGGATTAGAAGTTATAATCAATTGAATTTTCGATATTTTTATTAAAAATGATTATTATTATCATCGTTCTAGTTTTATCTTATTATTATCATTATTATTATCTTTATCAATAAAAGAGATTTATCATTAAAAATTGTTATTTTTTTATTATTACTACCGTTATTATCGTTAAAGTTATAATTAGTATTATTATTATTATCCAATTATTATTATTATTATTATTGGTATTATTATTATTATTATTATTATTATTATTATTATCATTATTAATATATATATCATTATTTAAAAATGGTTATTGTTATTGTTATTATTATTATTACTATATTATCATTAAGATAATTATTAGTATTATCGTTAATAATGTTATAGTAACTATCATTATTAATATTAGTGTAATTAAAATAAATATTTGTAACATCTAATTATTTTGATTACTATTATTATCATTATTATGAACACGATATAAAAGACGATTAAAAGCTATTAAATGAAACGATTAGGAAATAATGGGTAAGAGTATCATGATGAAATTAAAATATTATAAGATATTGATTTAGATAAAATTATCGTTCTTATTATTTTTATCATTACTATTATTATTAAAAGTATCGTTAGTATTAAAACTATCATTTTAACAAAAATTATCATTTTAATAGAAATGTCATTGTTACTATAAAATATCATTATTATTATTATTTTAAATAGAATTATTATTTTAAAGATAATATTAAAAATTATCGTAAATATTAAAGTTATCTTAATTAGAATTATCGTTTTATCTTATGTCATCTTAGTAATTATAAACATTGATATTTTTATAATAATAATTATTATTACAAAATAATACAACTTTTACTTACTATCATTATAGATTTTATTTTATCAAATAAATATGTGATACAAACATATTTTACTACGTGTAATAACTTACTTTAATAATACCTATCATATTATCTTTATGATATTAAATGAACCCTATAAATTTTATTACTTAATATATATAAAAGTATATTTTATTATATAAATTTAATATAAAATTTTATTTATTAATAAATAAATTATATTATTTACTCTAATAAATATTTTAAAAATATTTAAAAATATAAAATAATGATATTTAAACTATATATTAATCATGTATAGATTTTTGGAAATTATTTTGAGTCAAATTTACTTTTGTTGACTTTTGCTTATTAGTCTCGAGCATTAGGATTGTGGTACACTATGACTTGACCTAATTTGTTAGACAAATATTGACCAACACATAAATATATATAATTAATTTAGGTTCGTGAATCCGAGGTCAACCTTGCACTTGTTCAATGACGTTATATGTATTTTTACTACGAAATACAGTATGGTGAGTTTCATTTGCCTTTTTACCCTTTATATTTTTGGGACTGAGAATACATGCGCTTTTATAAATGTTTGACGAAATAGACACAAGTAATTGAAACTACATTCTATGGTTGAATTATCGAAATCGAATATGCCCCTTTTTATTAAAGTCTGGTAATCTAAGAATTAGGGAACAGACACCCTAATTGACGCGAATCCTAAAGATAGATCTATTGGGCCTAACAAACCCCATCCAAAGTACCGGATGCTTTAGTACTTCGAAATTTATATCATGTCCGAAGGAGGATCCCGGAATGATAGGGGATATTCTTATATGTATCTAGTTAATGTCGGTTACCAGGTGTTCACCATATGAATGATTATTTTTGTCTCTATGCATGGTACGTATATTTATGAGAACTGGAAATGAAATTCTTGTGGTCTATTAAAATGATGGAAATAAATGATTATGATAAACTAATGAACTCACCAACCTTTTGGTTGACACTTTAAAGCATGTTTATTCTCAGGTGTTAAAGAAATCTTCCGCTGTGCATTTGCTCATTTTAAAGATATTACTTGGAGTCTTTCATAGCATATTTCGAAGAACGTTGCATTCGAGTCATTGAGTTCATCAAAGATTATTATTAAATCAATTTATAGTTGGATAGTGGATATTATGAAATGGTATGCATGCCTGTCAATTTTCGATGTAAAGAAAGATTGTCTTTTAAAAACGAATGCAATGTTTGTAAAATGTATCATATAGAGGTCAAATACCTCGCAATGTAATCAACTATTGTGAATCGTTTATAATATATATGAACGGGTCCTTTCAGTTGGTATCAGAGCGGTGGTCTTAGCGAACCAGGTCTGCATTAGTGTGTCTAACTGATAAGTCGATAGGATGCATTGGTGAGTCTGGACTTCGACCGTGTCTGCATGTCAAAAGTTTTGCTTATCATTTTGTGTCGAAAATTAACTGCTTATCATCCTCAGGAAATTACCTGCTTATCATTTTTAGTCTAAGACACGTCATGCTGCATTGATTGCATGAATAGTGTATAGACAAAAATTCATATCTTAGCATATCTGCTAAATCATATTTTATCGTATCTGTTACTTTAAACTTTGCCTGACATATCCCGCAAAGTCCTCCGTAATCTACGAAATCTTTTGATCTCTCTCTCTCTCTCTCTCTCTCTCTCTATATATATATATATATATATATATATATATATATATATATATATATATATATATATATATATATATATATATATATATATATATATATATATATATATATATATATATATATATTCTATGTAATTAGAATACCATCCGTCAGCCAAAATCATTTCATATCAAAAAAAAAATCCTTTATCCAATCGTACGAAATGGAATTCGTCATCAGTTCAAGTCACTCAGATTCCGAAATGAAATCCCATTCAAGCTCCGAAAGCAGTGTGACCGGAATAGATCAACCAATCAGTCATCACCTATTCTGGATGAATTGGGGATGAGTTCGTAGCCTCCTCAATCATTGGAGACAAGAAGAAGGTGATCCCTTCCATCCACCACATTGCCCTCTTGACGAAGAACCTGAAGCACTTACCGGCGAACCTGTCCGAAACACCATGTTCTCGCTCATTTCCAGAGTATCTCGTCACGATTATATATTACATCAAATTTTAGATTTTATTTATCCGCTCGTCCGAACTGACAATCACCCCGGTGTAATAGAAGAAGTCAACGAGCTTCGCGCTCGGATAGTGGCTTTGGAGAGTATGGTGCAGAGATTACAAACACCAGCAGCAGCATCAGCAGCATAACCAGTACCACCATCATCAACGCCAACAGTACCATTACCACCTCCAACCACAACCGCGTCGTAAACCTCAACTTCACAATCTGTCCCACGAGCATCAACGTCATACGCACCATAGATACCAAGGAGTACCAACAACAATAACTGACGAAGTATTAATTCATAACTTCATTGGAGAAACATTCTGCGGCGATTATGTAATCTCTAAAGTCTTAGAGATTATCTAATCTAGCCCTAACCATAAATCAGTTAAGCGAACCAAAAATGATAGAAGGAAGAGTAGAAACCCTGACAAAAATGGTGTGTGATTAACAAGCTAAACTTGCTTTACCAACAGCATCAGCAGTACCGTCAGAGTTACCAGCATCGTCAGTACAGTCAACATCCGAATCAACAACACCGATAATATCACAAACTCCGTCAGTTCAAGAATCACTGTGGACATCATTACGAATCAATAACGTGTATATTGTATCAACGAGTTATGAAGAATTAACTCATTCCCTCTCAAGAAATTATATGTATATATATATATATATATATATATATATATATATATATATATATATATATATATATATTGAAATAAATCTTTCCGTGCTAAACTATTGTGTGTGAATCTTAACTACTCGGTTAATTCATATTACAAATATGCAATAATGTACGTCCTTCGGCCGCAACTTAACCAGCGTTAACTACAATCTCTTTCGCAATTCAACAAATTCCAATTCATAATAAATCAAGTATATATTTGATTTTACACTTTCATCATCGATGTACCTTAAACTTTTCAGATAACATCATTCGTACTTTGCGAAATTCACAAGAATTCCACGAACCGAACATCATACATCAACAAATAACGAAGTATTAATTCATAATTTCAATGTTATTAAAGAAATACTGCGTAAAAGTTATGCAATTTTTAAAGCCTTTAGGGATTATTAAATTCTAGTTTCAACCGTAAATCAAATGAGTTTAATTTAACATTAACTCATTAAATCTATGTTACATCTGAAGAAAATATACATATATATATTTTCATAAAGACTGTAATAAAATTCTTTTGTACAAAATATTAATTGTGAAAATTTTTTTTAACGGGTAGGTAATACCCGAGAGATATATAAATTCATTAAATAATATATTACATTCTTCGAATCTGATTCAGCAAATTATCCATTATACTCCCTACTTTCACAACAATATACATTCTTTTATAGAAATCAAAACAACCATACTCATTCAAAATTTAATTACATATTCTGATTTTGAAATCTCAAAATTCAACTCGAGATATGACCAAAATCATCACTCTTAGATCCTTACATCTTTCACAAGCTATATTTTGACTTCAAAACTGTGTTAGAACATCAAATGTATGTTAACGATTACAATCTGTGTTCAAACCCTTCGAAAATTTCTGAAGACACTTCGAATGATGAGCAATCGAGATGATGATCCAACCACATGTTACCCACAGTTATGTACCCGAAAAACTCTTGAAACCAAAGTAAAAGTTTAAACAACGTATCCGCGTCAGATTCTTTGGCATTTATTAGCAAAAATAACTTTGCGACTCCTATTCAAAGTAGCCAGTTTTGTCACAGCTCCAGCAAGTCAACTTCGACTTTTCAGTCAGACTAACCTTATTTTAACCTTGAGATATACACCATCGTTACTAGGGAACCTTTTACATTCCACCACATTATTAGCAGATGTACCAACAACTTCATTACCCTTTGACTTTAGCCTCTCCAAAAAGTCATTATAATTATTTATTGAAACCCCATCATTTACTCATTCGCATCTTGTAATGAGAATTGCCATACGAATCATTGGAAATTAGCAATCAGTATTTTGAAATCTCGTAGCATGTCTACGCCAACAGTTATATGTGTATATATAACGTCTATCTTCTGGACTTAATTTGAATGTGAAGTTTCTGAAAAACACTCCGAACTAAGAATTGGTTCTCCGAAAATGGAAAAAATGCTGATGAAGCAGCAAAAAACTAAAAACGACTTTAAACGGTAAAAGCTGAATGATAATGATGAAGTGTGCTGGCAAAGCGCAGAAAAAGAGAAGTTTTGGAACTGAAAAACGGATTAAGCAAAGTAGGAAGGAGGCTTTGGACAAATTACAAAGACTGAACCTGACTTCAAAGGATCCAAATGATTCAGTACCTGCTGAAGTCATTAACGAATACCTTGCTCCTGACTCTAAACCCCAGCGGACAATATTCTTCATCATCCTCTGATATTATAAATTCTAAAATATCATCATATCTTTCATTATAAATATCCTCCATATTTCTGAAGATATTTTCTTAATTTTTCTTATTTGAAATCATTTACCTCTTCGCACTATCTGTATTACATCATAAAAGAAACTATTTTAGTTTCTAAATTCTGAAACATTCAAGTTTAAAATAGGAATATTTTGAAGTAGTGTTGGGAACTGAAGCATGAATTAGTATAATATAATGACACTTGATCAACGTGATTATATTACAGTAAGTCATGCTGAGTTTCTAAATGGAACGTGATGATTCACAGATCATAATATCATCATGTGCCATGTTATACGACTCTTGTATTCTATTTAACCTCTAAAATATCAAGAAAATATTTCTTGATGATTCGGCCTTTTCCAAGGTATTCTAGTAATTTGACAAGTCAAGATCGTGCCATCACAATTTCCTTCCTAGAACATTAACAATGTTCATTCTGAAATTCATATCTGTGAATTCTGGACCATTACAAGCGGTGCTTAATCGCAAGAAGAAGAAACAAAAGGACAAAACTCCGAAATAAAAATTGGGGTATAAATTGCAGCAAATAAAAGAGAGCATTAACTATTAATGATAATGATTATAGAAGACAGAAGCAGAGACTTTGAAATATAAGGGAACATATAAAGCCCAACGATAAATCAGAAATTATAAACCATATATATCGATGCATATAGCAATATAAAGACACGAGAGAACTAGAAACACTATAAACCCAAGAGTATAGTAGAAGTAAATAGATTCTTCCGGTGGTAGATGAAAAAGAAGAATGACCGATATGAAAGTTAGAAGTATATCGAGAATCAGAACTAGATGGAGCATATTGATGAATACTTTAAAATATGAGTTGAGGGGGAAAGAATAGAAGGTGATGAAACATGACTAGGAACTTAGAAATCAACAGATTTAACTCACACAATGGCGGAATAAGTGAATCAAACCCTCTAGTGAATAGATTAATTTTTTTTGATTAATTTAGTCAAACCACAACTAAATCAAGTGTGATTAGATTAAAACCTAGAGCTATTATTCACCACCTGGGTGATTTGGACTGAGAGAAAATTGGAGGAGCTCACTAGATCTGAGTGTGTGTAGCAAATGAGAGGCTTAACCTAAAATGAAGAACATAAGACTTTATATACCTCTGATGTTGACTCACCCATACGATTCATTCATCACACGTATGAGTTGGCTTCATCAGCCGTACGGGTGATCACTCACTCGTGTCTTCTCATTTAGGTTATAATTGTGACTTAGCTCAGCATCAACCGTGCGTATGAGCCTGTCAGCCGTACTAGTGAGGCTTCACTCGTACGTCTAACTAAGTCTATCATAGTCAAACATCTAAATCTCGTTCCTGCAGTTCCTGTAACCACATACAAACACGTATAGGATAATAACGAGCAATCATGGTGGCCTGTAAACTGTTGTACCTGCAATGGACGTGGGTAGATGTCTAGGGACTTGCATAAAATGCATCAACAGAAGGTGTGAGTTCTAAGGAAACGAAGGAGGTGAATTTATAAAAAAATCTCCGACAGAACAATTAAAATGGACGGTTGCATTTAAAGCGGATCCTAATTCCCTTGATTACCGGAGAGTCAAATCTTATTAAGAAGATTTTCTTCAAATCCCTTGAAATCTGGGAATCAATCATATCTACGTCAAATGATAAAATGAATCTACACTTACTCATTTCACTCTTCTATGTTAGCTTCATTCGTACTCTTCATATAAATGGATTGTTTATCCAAATTATTCGCTGATGATAAAACTCTAATTTTTAGCCCGTATGCATCATGAAAACATACTTATTATCATTCATGACCTTTCCACTCAAGGTACTGTGACAACCCGAAAATTTCCAACCAAATTTAAACTTTAATCTTTATATGTTTCCGACACGATAAGCAATATTTGTTAAGTTAAATTTCAAGAATTTTAAACTATGTTCATACATTCATTCAACCTCGACCAAGTTCCAACGATTCACGAACCATTAAACGAATATGATTATATATGTATATGTGTATATATATTATAACTTGAAACGTAAACAAAATATTAGATTAAATACTTTATATGATTGTATCTATTTCAAAATGTTTATCAATGGAATTAGAAGATAAGGTCAAATGATTGAATTATCATATATATTGAATTATGATTACAAGTCTCTGTTGAAAGGCCCACGTTGATTTGAGAAATCTTTCCATTTTAACAATATTCGAAAAATGGTAAAGTGATTTATAAATAAGAACAAATTGTCAATCATTGAGAACTAGACAAAGGATAGTGGAAGATTGAATCTCATAAAGACTCGATTGATCTATTTAGTTTCAAACGTACAAAAACGTTTTCAGTTTAAAAAGAACTTTATTATTAAAACGTATATAACTTTTATAAATATCTAGAACCACTTTTGACAACTTATTACTTAACTAGTATGATAAAGATAACGATATTTATATTTTATTTTATATATATAACGATTTAAATTAATATTATATATATTTATACGCGTATTATACGTACATAGTTTTATACTTTTACTATACTTAAACTTTGCCTTTACTTTATTTTTTCTTTACTTTAACTTTAATAATTCACTTTAATAATTCATACTTTAATAATTCACTTTAATAATTCATACTTTAATAATTCACTTTAATAATTCATACTTTAATAATTCACTTTAATAATTCATACTTTAATAATTCATTTTAATAATTCAAAAATCTATTATAAATAGAATTCAATAGGTTTTATTATTTCATAGAAACTTGAAAATATTTTTCTCTAAACTCTCTCAATCGATTTACATATATATATTTACTCCGTATTATTTCAAGATATTATTAGTATACATAAAGTATTACGACAGAGTGCTGTCCGAGTGATTTCGAAATTGTTTTTCGAGTGGAATAGGATTAAGGAAATTATGGGTTATAGCTATGGAGGTGATTGAGTATGGTTCATGGGTATGCTTGTGAGGTCAATATAGTGTTTATCATTTCTATTGCGTCTACGTACCTTTCCTGCAATATTGAATCTCAATATTGATACGTGAGTACTCATAATTTAACTTTTACATACTAATAGTGTATCCCTGACTAGTGCTCGAGTATTTAGGATTATGCATGCTTGTACTTTTGATATTGCCCTTAGACAGGTTAGGTTGAATGTTGAATTAGTTACACTTGCGGTTGAGATAAGGTATAAGATATGCATGTCCTTGGAAAGCTAGCGAAAAATTAAGAACTTTTCCTTTAGATATCGAATGGTTTCGATGAACGGATTAGAAGTTATAATCAATTGAATTTTCGATATTTTTATTAAAAATGATTATTATTATCGTCGTTTTTATCGTCGTTCTAGTTTTATCTTATTATTATCATTATTATTATCTTTATCAATAAAAGGGATTTATCATTAAAAATTGTTATGTTTTTATTATTACTACCGTTATTATCGTTAAAGTTATAATTAGTATTATTATTATTATCCAATTATTATTATTATTATTGGTATTATTATTATTATTATTATCATTATTAATATATATATCATTATTTAAAAATGGTTATTGTTATTGTTATTATTATTATTACTATATTATCATTAAGATAATTATTAGTATTATCGTTAATAATGTTATAGTAACTATCATTATTAATATTAGTGTAATTAAAACAAATATTTGTAACACCTAATTATTTTGATTACTATTATTATCATTATTATGAACACGATATAAAAGACGATTAAAAGCTATTAAACGAAACGATTAGGAAATAATGGGTAAGAGTATCATGATGAAATTAAAATATTATAAGATATTGATTTAGATAAAATTATCGTTCTTATTATTTTTATCATTACTATTATTATTAAAAGTATCATTAGTATTAAAACTATCATTTTAACAAAAATTATCATTTTAATAGAAATGTCATTGTTACTATAAAATATCATTATTATTATTATTTTAAATAGAATTATTATTTTAAAGATAATATTAAAAATTATCGTAAATATTAAAGTTATCATAATTAGAATTATCGTTTTATCTAATGTCATCTTAGTAATTATAAATATTGATATTTTTATAATAATAATTATTATTACAAAATAATACAACTTTTACTTACTATCATTATAGATATTATTTTATCAAATAAATATGTGATACAAACATATTTTACTACGTGTAATAACTTACTTTAATAATACCTATCATATTATCTTTATGATATTAAATGAACCCTATAAATTTTATTACTTAATATATATAAAAGAATATTTTATTATATGAATTTAATATAAAATTTTATTTATTAATAAATAAATTATATTATTTACTCTAATAAATCTTTTAAAAATATTTAAAAATATAAAACAACGATATTTAAACTATATATTAATCATGTATAGATTTTTGGAAATTATTTTGAGTCAAATTTACTTTTGTTGACTTTTGCATATTAGTCTCGAGCATTAGGATTGTGGTACACTATGACTTGACCTAATTTGTTAGACAAATATTGACCAACACATAAATATATATAATTAATTTAGGTTCGTGAATCCGAGGCCAACCTTGCACTTGTTCAATGACGTTATATGTATTTTTACTACGAAATACAGTATGGTGAGTTTCATTTGCCTTTTTACCCTTTATATTTTTGGGACTGAGAATACATGCGCTTTTATAAATGTTTGACGAAATAGACACAAGTAATTGAAACTACATTCTATGGTTGAATTATCGAAATCGAATATGCCCCTTTTTATTAAAGTCTGGTAATCTAAGAATTAGGGAACAGACACCCTAATTGACGCGAATCCTAAAGATAGATCTATTGGGCCTAACAAACCCCATCCAAAGTACCGGATGCTTTAGTACTTCGAAATTTATATCATGTCCGAAGGAGGATCCCGGAATGATAGGGGATATTCTTATATGTATCTAGTTAATGTCGGTTACCAGGTGTTCACCATATGAATGATTATTTTTGTCTCTATGCATGGGACGTATATTTATGAGAACTGGAAATGAAATTCTTGTCGTCTATTAAAATGATGGAAATAAATGATTATGATAAACTAATGAACTCACCAACCTTTTGGTTGACACTTTAAAGCATGTTTATTCTCAGGTGTTAAAGAAATCTTCCGCTGTGCATTTGCTCATTTTAAAGATATTACTTGGAGTCTTTCATAGCATATTTCGAAGAACGTTGCATTCGAGTCATTGAGTTCATCAAAGATTATTATTAAATCAATTTATAGTTGGATAGTGGATATTATGAAATGGTATGCATGCCTGTCAATTTTTGATGTAAAGAAAGATTGTCTTTTAAAAACGAATTCATTGTTTGTAAAATGTATCATATAGAGGTCAAATACCTCGCAATGTAATCAACTATTGTGAATCGTTTATAATGTATATGAACGGGTCCTTTCACCTGGTTAGCGTCGTAGAGAGTATATGGTGGTCTCATCTCAGGTTGGTGTGGAGGATAGTAAGCAGGTCGGGTCGGTACGTAGTGATCCTGAAGTGACAGCCGGCTCATAATCTGACGCTGATGATAGTCCCATCTATCATGCTGTCGTTGCTTGGAATGCTCGTAATCATTCCGGGCTTGCCACTGCTCCATCCGACCAAATCTCTCCACATTTGTCATATCTACCTCATCTACACGCTGGTAGACGTCAGTCATAGCCTCCCTAATGACATCCCTAATGTCATCTGCTTCCTCCATTTCCTCATCTGAAACTCTCTCTACCTGAGGATGACTACCTTCATAGGGTATTGCCTGGTTGCGTCTGCTCTTTAATACCTTAGCACCCTGATAGACCTTTAATCCTAAAGGCTCAACCTGTTCCCTACATTCCAAAAGTGGACCCCCTTGGTTCCTATCTACACCCAAATACTCTCCAATGAGAGTGAAAAATACCTCCTCCTATTATTCCCCCTTCCTGTATTCCTTCCACCATCTTAGACAAATAAAAACCAACACAGTAGGGGATATTAACAAAGCTTCTTGGGTCTCGAATACACTTTAGGTAAAATAAATCATGTAAGGTCATTTTCTCCTTGTTGTGACCTCTCTGTGTAATCGAGTTAGCCAGAAATCTATGAATTATACGATGTTCGACTTTGTTAATATGTAAGTAGGAGTGTTTTCCTTCCAGCGTAAAAACATTATAGTTCGACATACGCCTCCAGAGGGCGTTCGTGTCAAAATTCCTATCTACCCTTTCACCACGATAAATCAAATTCATACAATCGGGTAGTAGTAATTCACCAGGAGTATATATCTGTAAAGCCCGAGCCATGTCCAGCATGGACATCCTGTACATCCTACGGCCAAGTATAAACCTAAGAAAACTTCTATCATCTAATCTATCTACATCTACATTTAACGCTATAGTACTCATGAGCTCAATACACCATTCCTTATATACAGGCCTACGAATGGTGTATAGACGTTCCCAATCGGTAAAAGAAGAACTGCCATACCTTTAGATCAGATGCTCCCTAACTGAGTTAGCTAATTGGACCCTTTCTAAAGGATCCCAATCGATTACCCTTGGCACTTCTACATTTTTCGGTAGCAGTTTGAATTTGTTACTTTGATATGCCGGGTAATCCCTCCAGCTTCTATTGAATCTCAGATTAGGATGCAACGTGTGTTTAGGAATTGTTGGGTATTCTACTGGTGGATGCATCGAGAATACTGTGAAGGCATCAACAAATTGTAGTAGATCATAATAAGGTATGTGTTGATCAGGTTGTTGTTGTGGTTCCTGTTGTTGCTCTGGTTTAGGTTCATATTGCATTTCTGGTTCAGGTTCTGGAGCAGGTTGCCTGGATGATGATGTTGCACCATCAGTATCTGTAAATCTCTGCAAAACACATTAAACACAAAATTTGTGCATCCAAATATGCATTAGTGTTAGCAAAATAACAAATTGAAACAATTACAATAACATGTTAAATCAAAATTAAACTTATACACATTTTCACAATTTTTACAATTCTACACTTTTTCAAATAAGCATATATGAAAATGTTTACAAAGTTCATAAGCATTCAACTCAAATAACATGTTAAAACATCCATTACTAACAATTAAACAAGTCTCGAATGACAATTATATCAAATTAATCAAGTTCATGAATTTTATACCTAAAAAGTCCACTTTAATCTTCAAAAATCATGTTTAGGATCAAAGTTTGGATCATTTAGCTACCTAAACATGTTACACTACTTAATTTAGCAATATTTCATGACAAAAATCGGCCATAACCTGTTTATATCAAAAAGCCCCAAATTGCTCAAGAACACAAACCCTAGATTTCTAAAAATTTTGAAGTTTTTGGCTTCAAATCATGTTAAATAGCATCAATCTAGGTTATACATGCATAATATACTAACAATTTAACTCTAATTACACTAGAAATTAACAAAATCAAATTAGGTAAAATATTGATAAATATCACAAAAACTAGAAAATTTATGAGTTTAGGGGTGTAATTTTTACCTTCTTTGAAAAGCTTCTGAACAATTTCATGATTACAGCGAATTGTAGGACGAAATTTGGTGAATTTTGGTGAAAAAATGGTGATTTTAGGGATGATTTTTGGGAGATATTCGCGTACGTGTGTGTGTTGAATGTGGAGCAGCAGCAGCGAGCTGCTATTTTTTGTATCTGACCAGAAAATGGGCCTCATGCGATCGCATGAGGTTAAAGGCCAAACCCCATGTGATCGCATGAGGGTCTGGTTTTTTTTTTTTTTTTTTTTTTTTTTTTTTTTATAAAAACCTTACACTTTTTAAAACATATAATTAAATTAAATTTTAAAAATTTGTTTCTTTTTAGAATGAGGGCGTTTCGGAACGATGTCCTAGTCCGTCCCTCGACAAAATTTTAAAATTTGTCAATTCAAAGAGCGGTTTAAAAGTAAAGATTTTTGGGTTTTTTTATGTTTTTGGCATACTTTAATTCAATAAGATTAAAAATAATGATAATAAAAGTTCTCGTCCCTCCCTTGGGTAGAGCAATTTCGGTTCAACGACCTAGTTTTCAACTCACGACGAATTTTAAAAATCACATTTTTAACTTAACGAAATAAAGGAAATTTTTGTTTTTAAATTCACACAAAACTTAAATTTAAAATGCATAAAATTAAAAATTCATATTATTAAAATTTTAAAAATTCACACCAAACTAATATTATATTTTTGATTTTATACATAAAAACTTATATTAAAAACATAAATTTTGTTTTTAAACATACGAACTTATATTAAAAATATTAATTTTTCAATTATTTACAAACTTAAATATATATTAATTTTAAAAAGTTTATAATAATAATTTAATACTAATTTAAAAAAATAAAGTAAAAATAAAATTAAAAATCCTTTTGGTCTTTTATCCCACTTTAATCAATCAAATATTATCAAAAATATACGCTCCTCTTTTCGGTAAAGTAATTTCGGCTATATTACCTAGTTTTACTCTTGACGAATTTCTGAAATATTTTGGGTTGATTGATTAAAGATATTTATACCTTAAGAATAAACGGTAAATTTCGCAGTGATGTAATAAATTTTTGTATGATATCAATAATTTCAGTCGCAAAACCTAATTTTATTGAGTATCAATTTAATACTTTATAGCGAACGATTTAGCATTTATTATCAAAAGGTTAAAAGTAATAAAATAAAAATAAAAACTGTACAAACTTACCTGTGAGATAGAATTCTCAGTGACCTGCTTTAGCCCACTCATAAGATAGTCGGACTAATTGGTTTTCCATAGCTACATAGGCATAACCTCGAGCATTCAACGATTTTTCTTCGAAACATATGAACGGTCCTTCTATGCATAAAGTAACGAACTCGGTATTGGAATATGCCTGATTCGTCGATCATTTTCCTTCGTGTGACCATTTTCCGCATTTTTGACATCTTTCAAGGTGTCGTGCTCTTCTTTTCGCTGCGGATTTTGATTTTTCTTTACCAAAATGTAACTTATTATGATCGTTCCTGAGTTCTTTTCTTACTCCATCCAATTTGGCTCTTATTACTGATACCAGGTCACTCGGGAGTGTGTCATTATTACGTTTAGTGATTAAAGCGTGTAGCATTAGACCATGGTTTAGATCAAAGGAATTTTTCATCTCGTAAAACCAAAAAAAAAAAAAATTCAGAATGGGGGGAGAAGACTAGTTCTTTAGGGTCTGCTAGGGAAAGACCATTCGGATTCCATTCTTGGAAACTACACGAAAACAGAATATCTAACTCTAACATAAATATATATTACCCTAAAAAGATTCGAACCTCCCCACGCTTAGTCAGATGTGGTGTTGAAATTGTGATTAACTTCATTGTCAACTTCCATCGGACCATGTATGTAATGTTTAACTCTGTGATCATTAACTTTAAATTCATTCTCATTTGAATTTATTAACTCTATTGTTCCGTATGGGAAAACTCTTTTGACTATAAATGGTCCAGGCCATCTTGATTTCAATTTTCCAGGAAATAGCTTGAATCGTGAATTGAAAAGAAGAACTCTGTCTCCTTCTTTAAATTCTTTTGAACTTCTGATTCTTTTATCATGCCATTTCTTCGTTCTTTCTTTATAGATTAACGAATTTTCATATGCTTCATGTCTTAATTCTTCTAATTCATTTAATTGGCTTAACCGTAGACGACCGGCTTCATGTAAATCAAGATTACATGTCTTCAAAGCCCAAAATACTTTGTGTTCAATTTCTACTGGAAGATGACATGTTTTTCCGTAAACGAGTTTGAAAGGTGTGGTTCCAATTGGAGTTTTGTAGGCTGTTCTAAAAGCCCATAGTGCATCCTCCAATTTCATGGACCATTCCTTCGGATTTGATCCTACGGTTTTCTCTATAATACGTTTTAAAGCTCGGTTGGTATTTTCAACTTGTCCACTTGTTTGTGGATGATAAGCAGTGGAGATTTTTTGAGTTACTTCATATCTTTTGAGAACTTTCTCAAGTTGATTATTACAAAAATGAGTCCCCCGATCACTTATTAAAGCTTTTGGTGTTCCAAACCTTGCAAAAAGACGTTTTAAAAAGTTGACTACAACTCGTGCATCATTAGTCGGAAGAGCTTGTGCTTCCGCCCATTTAGATACATAATCAATGGCAACGAGAATGTAGAGATTATTATGAGATTTTGCAAATGGACCCATAAAGTCAATACCCGAAACGTCAAATACTTCACATACTTGAATGACATTTTGTGGTATTTCATCACGTTGACTTATTTTTCCGGCCCTTTGACAAGCATCACAGGATTTGCAAAGAAGGTGTGCGTCTTTGAAAATTGTAGGCCAATAGAATCCAGCATCGTAAACTTTTCTTGCTGTAAGTTGAGGCCCATAATGCCCTCCTGTTGGTCCTGTGTGGAAATGGTTTAAGATTTGACTGGCTTCATCCCCGAATACATATCGGCGTATTATTCCATCGGGAAAACTTTTAAACAAATGTGGATCTTCCCAGAAATAGTGTTTTATATCACTAAAGAATTTCTTTCGTTTTTGGTACGACAACCCTTTTTCAAGGAATCCACATACTAAGTAGTTTGCATAATCTGCAAACCATGGAATTTCATTATAATCTATCTTCAATAGATATTCATCAGGAAAGTTGTCTTGTATGGCCGACTCATTTAGAACTTCTAATTCAGGATTTTTCAAGACGAGAAAGATGATCAGCGGCGAGATTTTTTGCTCCCTTTTTGTCTCGAATTTTAATATCGAACTCTTGTAAGAGTAAGATCCAACGGATTAATCTTGGTTTGGCATCTTATTTAAAGAAAAGGTATCTAAGAGCAGAATGGTCGGTATAGACCACCGTTTTAGCTAGAACGAGATATGAACGAAATTTGTCAAAAGCAAAGACAATAGCAAGGAGTTCTTTTTCAGTAGTTGTATAATTCGTTTGTGCTCCTTGTAACGTCTTACTAGCATAATAAATAGGTTGAAATCATTTTTCAATCCTTTGTCCTAAAACGGCTCCCATTGCAAAATCACTTGCATCGCACATTAGTTCAAATGGTAGATTTCAATTTGGAGTTATCATGATCGGCGCATTAGTGAGTTTTTCTTTAAGAATATTAAAAGATTTGATGCATTCATCTGAAAAGATAAATGGAGCATCTTTTTCTCGGATTTTATTCATAGGAGTGGCAATTTTAGAAAAATCTTTTATGAAACGACGGTAAAAACCGGCATGCCCTAGAAAACTCCTAACTCCTCTAACATTGGTGGGATGTAGAAGTTTAGCAATTACATCTACTTTAGCTCTATACACTTCAATTCCTTCCTTTGAAATTTTATGACCAAGAACGATGCCTTCTTTAACTATAAAATGGCATTTCTCCCAATTAAGTACTAGATTTGATTGTTCGCATCTAATAAGCATTCGTTCAAGATTAACTAGACATGATTCAAATGTATCACCGAAGACTGAAAAATCATCCATGAAAACTTCCATGCATTCTTCTATCATGTCGTGAAAAATCGCCATCATGCACCTTTGAAAGGTTGCAGGGGCGTTGCAAAGTCCAAATGGCATGCGTTTGTAAGAAAAAGTACCATAAGGGCACGTGAATGTGGTTTTCTCTTGGTCCTCGGGTACTATTGGAATTTGAAAGTATCCGAAAAAACCATCAAGAAAACAATAGTAACTATTTCCGGCTAATCTTTCCAACATTTGATCAATGAAAGGTAAGGGAAAGTGATCTTTTCTGGTGGCGTCATTTAATTTTCTATAATCAATACAAACACACCATCCTGTTACAGTCCTAGTAGGAATAAGCTCATTTTTCTCATTTGTGATGACAGTCATGCCACCCTTCTTAGGTACGCATTGAACTGGGCTTACCCATGGACTATCAGAAATTGGATAAATTAAACCTGCATCAACCAGTTTAATAATTTCTTTCTTAACAACATCTTGCATATTAGGATTTAGTCTTCGTTGGCATTGCAGATATGTTTTATGACCTTCTTCCATAATGATTTTATATGTGCAATACGAAGGACTTATTCCTTTAATATCATGAATCTTCCATGCAATAGTTGGTTTAGGAGCTTTTAGCACAGAAATGAGTTGAGATTTTTCATTTTCAGTAAGAGAAGACGATATTATTACAGGTAATTCAGATTCACCATGTAAATAAGCGTATTCCAAATGATTTGGAAGTAGCTTTAACTCTAATATCGGTGGTTCTTCTATCGATGATTTATATCGATATCTGTCTTCCTCTTTTAGCATTTGAATTTCTTCTGTTGTTGGTTCATATCCATTAGCCATAAGTGTAGCTAACATTTCAGTTTCATCAATTAGTTCAGTTCCTTCTCCTAAATAACATTCTCCTGTTCCTTGTAATTCTGGAAATTCTTCTAACAATTTTGCATGTGAATCTATAGTTTGAATATAATAACATGTATCATCTGCAGATTGCGGTTGTTGCATGGCTCTATCAACAGAAAAGGTAACACTCTCGTCCTCTATACTTAGGGTCAATTTCTTACCGAACACGTCTATTATTGCTTTAGCCGTGTTTAAGAATGGTCTTCCTAATATAAGAGGAACTCGAGAGTCTTCTTCCATGTCCAGAATAACAAAATCTACTGGAAATACTAAAGTATCAACTTTAACTAGCATGTTCTCCATTATCCCTCTAGGATATTTTACTGATCGATCGGCTAGTTGTATGCTTATTCGTGTTGGTTTCAATTCTCCAAGGTCTAGTTTAGCGTATAGTAAATACGGCATTAGATTTATACTAGCACCTAAGTCTGCCAATACTTCTATTGAACTAAGACTACCCAGAAAACATGGAATTGTGAAACTTCCTGGATCTGAAAGTTTTTCTGGTATCTTATTCAACAGCACTGCAGAACAATTAGCATTCATTGTAACAGCCGAGAGTTCTTCCATTTTCTTCCTATTTGTGATTAAATCTTTCAAGAATTTGGCATATCTAGGCATTCCTGAAATCACATCAATGAAAGGAAGATTAACATTTATCTGTTTGAAGATTAACATTTATCTGTTTAAACATATCCAAGAATTTGGATTGCTCGGCTTCTAGTCTTTCTTTTCTCATTTTACTCGGGTAAGGAAGTGGTGGTTGGTATGGTTTAACATAAGGTTTAGCCTTAACTGTGTTATCTACATTAACCTTTTTAACTACCGGTTCTTTTTCCTTATCTTTTTCAGGTTGTGGTTCTTGTGGAGTAGAAATAGTTTCATCAGAAATTACAGGTATTTCAGGTGGTTTAAGTGTAATACCATTTCTTGTGGTAATGGCTTTAGCTGTTTCATTCCGGGGGTTAGCATTTGTATCACTAGGTAAACTTCCCGGTTTTCTTTCACCTATCAACCTTGCTAAGTTGCTTACTTCTTGTTCCAAATTTTGAATAGAAGCTTGTTGATTTCTAAATGTTTAAGCATTTTGTTCATTCGTTTGTTTCTGAGATGTGAAAAACTGCGTTTGAGATTCAACTAGCTTCGACATCATGTCTTCTAAATTTGGATTTTTATCATCGGTTTGTGGTGGTTTGTTTTGAAAAATAGGTCTTTGCTGGTTGTAAGTATTATTGGATACTTGTTGATTGCTAGGACCTTGTTGGTTGTTGTATGAAATATTTTGGTTATCATTCTGGTTTTGATTGTAGATTGGTCTTGGCGGTTGATAATTATTCTGATAATTATTTCCAGGCCTTTGGTTTATGTATGAAACATTCTCTCTTTGTTCCATTGTTAGTTCAATACTGAGACAATCTTTTGTCAAATGTGGTCCTCCACACTGCTCACAACTAATTCGTATTGAGTGTATATCCTTAGTCATCTTTTCCATTCGTCTCTCGACAGCATCTATCTTTACAGAAATGGAATCAAAGTCATGGCTAGAATCGGCTCTAGCTGCTTTAGATGATCTAACGATATCTTTTTCTTGGTGCCACTCATGTGAGTGGGAAGCAGTGTTATCAATAATTTTGTAAGCGTCAGTTGCGGTTTTTTTGATAATGGAACCACCAGCTACTATATCGATGTCTTTCCTTGTAGTGATGTCGCATCCTTGGTAGAATATTTGTACTATTTGACAGGTGTCTAAACCATGTTGCGGACATCCTCTTAATAACTTTTCAAATCTTGTCCACGCCTCATATAGAGTTTCATTTGGCTTTTGGGTGAATGTAACAATTTCTCCTTGAAGTCTTACGGCTTTAGATGCCGGAAAGAATTGTTTAAGAAATTTTTCAACTAAAACGTCCCATGTATCAATTGCCCCTTCAGGTAACGATTCTAACCAATCTTTGGCTTCTCCCTTTAAAGTCCAGGGAAATAACATGAGATATATCTGTTCATACTCCACTTCTCAAATTTTGAATAAATTACAAATCATGTTAAAGGTACGAAGATGTTCATTTGGATCTTCATTCGGCGCACCACTAAATTGGCATTGATTTGTTACCATGTGTAGAATTTGTCCTTTGATTTCATAATCTGGCGCACTAATGTCTGGTTGAGTAATTGTGTGACCTTGGCCAGTGCATTTAGCTCTCATTCGGTCTTCCATACTTAGAGGTTCCAGATTCTCCATGATTGAATTTGTTGAATCTGAATCACTATAGGATTCTGATTTAATTGTTGGTTCCTCTACAATCTCTGTTTGAATGATTGGTGGTTTCGGAGGAAAGATTAGTGGTTCAGGATCTCTGAATTGTCCCTGAAGATCCTCCGGATTCTCAATTGTGAGGTCGGGTTCAAAAAATGGATTATCGGAAATTTGAATTGGAGTACTTGGTCGACTAGATGACGATTCTAAAGAAAAATCAACGGCGACAATATTTGCTAGATGTCTTGATCGAGTTACAGGTGGTGAACGTACAAAAGGTGGTGAACGTTTTGCTAGGTGCATTCACTGAATATCCGATTAGTTATAAAAGATAAAAATTATATAAGTTATCAAATTAATAGACTTTTCTGCTTTTGCCCACATTTCGAATAGCCAATAGATGTAGCAGGGAGCCAGAACTCTTTAAATCGGAAACTCACAACTCAGCCACTAACAAATCCAACTATTACTACGAAGCAGAAAATTTGGATGTCTATCAATTCAACCACTTAAAATAATTTTTCGTTGAAATTCAAAGAAATTTTTGAGAAGAAATAGAAAATTCTATATCCTAAAAACTAGAGTGGCGAAAAATAAGAAAGAAAAAGAGCGCGTCGAAAAAACGTCGAAAAATAAAAGGTCGAAAAATAATAAAAAGAACGTAGCGCGTAGAAACTTAAAATTAAAAACTAAAAATTAAAAGTTACGTCTAAAGGTATTAAAGCTTAAAAGAAATTCTATATTCAAAACGGCAATAACTTAAAAAGGTACTAAAATATAAAAAGGCGTCGCAAAATTCTAAAGCACCTAAATCTTAGTCTAAAAAAAAAGCACTTAAGGGATTTTACGGCAAAGCCTAAAAATCTAAAAATAAAAATAACTATGGCAAAATACTACACTTAAAAGTAAATACGAGCGAAAAATACAAATATTACTCTAAAACGAATAAAAAGATACAAAATATAAAAATAAACTTAAAGTTGTAAAAAGTACAATTTTTATAAAAATATTATTTTTATATTATTATATTATAAAAGTATTAATTTTATATATTTATAAAACTAATTAAACTAATTAAAACTAAAAAAAATACAAAATAAACTAAATAATAAAATAACAATACCCTAATTAGGGTTAATTAATAATAATTATATTTAATTTAAACCCTAAACTGGTCGGACTAGGTTACCAGACCAGTCAAATCACCTCATGCGATCGCATGAGGTGTTAGTTGGTTTTCCATGCGATCGCATGGCTTGCGAATTCGAGCCAGACTTTGGGCTGCAACAGTGATCGGGCCTAGTAGTTTATATATATATTTTTTTCTGTTTTAATATTTATAAAAAGTATTTATATAAATTAAATAAAACTTATATTTTTACAAACTAAAAATAGAAATAGAAATATTTTATATTTTTGAACAACTCTTAAATATATATATATATATAGAAATTTTTTTTATATTTTTTTTATATTTTTGTATTATTAATATTTAAAACGTATATTTTTTTTTATACAAAGAACTTAATAAAAAAATCTTTTTTTTATATAGCGTTTCGCTTCCGGCGTTTAAGCAAAGTCCCCGGCAGCGGCGCCAAAAATACTTGATGTGTACGAGGCGTACTAGGAAATAGCTATATTTTTTTAAGGAAAATACTATTAAATACGATACAATTTTACACAAGTGATTTATTTATTTATAGAGTGGATATACCTAAACCTTGCTACAACACTTATAGGCAGTGTACCTAATCGTAGAGTAGTGTAGTTTTTAGTAAGTCCGGTTCGTTCCACAGGGATCTTTACCAAGCTTAACGCTATATTAGTTTTAACTTATAATTGTAAAAATACAAATATATATATAAGTAATATTATTATTATAAAAGGGGGATTTTACTGTTTAATGACCGGTTTGTCGATTTTAAAACTTTAGTCGTAGTTAAAACCTAATGTAAAATATTAAAAATAAATATAACTAAATTTTAAAGCGTAATGTAAATGACGATAATGAAATTGCGATAAATAAAAGTGTGATAAAATAAAATTGCGATAATTAAAAGTGCAATTAAATATAATGACAGTAAATAAAAGTGCGATGATTAAAATTGCAATTAAATATGAAATAAAGGAATTATGCTTATTTAAACTTCCGTAATCATAATGTTCGACGTGTTGTTTTTAGTTTATTACCATGGGTTAATTGTTCTTTTTCCTGGATTATTCAATATGTCCATACGGATTTGTCCATAATAGTCCATCAGTCATAATCATAAAATGCGGAGGTCTTCGTCAAATTATTCTTATTCCCGAAGTCAAATATTCCAACTAATTGGGGATTCGAATTGTAACAAGGTCTTTAATACTTTGTTTAATGAATACACCAGGTTATCGACTGCGTGTAGACCAAGGTTTTATTACTTTGTTAACAATTACACCAATTACCCTTGAATGTAATCCACCCCTGTTTCAACAAGTCTATTAACTATTAATCCAGTTCCGTGTTCGGTAAAATGAACAATTATTGGTATTTATAGATATCCCGCCCACCGTACCCGATTAAGCGTATGTGGTTATATATAGATACGTCAAATTATACGTCTATATATTAAATTAACGAGGTATCGTTTAGTTAATATAAAGCCCATTAATAGCCCATAGTCTAATTTCCACAAGTGTCGTTCTTTTATCCAAACCCCAATTATAGTCCAAAGCCCAATTACCCAATTTTAATATTTAGCCCAACATCACGATTACTTCGGCATTAAATAAGCATAATAATAACTTAGCTACGAGACATTAATTTAAAAAGGTTGAACATAACTTACAATGATTAAAAATAGCGTAGCGTTACACGGACAGAATTTCGACTTACACCCTCACAACATTCGCTAACATGCCCTTATTATTAGAATTTAAAATTAAAATTAAAATTATAATATAAATATAAATATATATACGTTGATAGATAGGAAGAGAAAAAGATGTATCAATCGATCACCAAACTGCGAATTTATAGGCATGTGGCCACAAAAAGTGGCCCATGTGATCGCATGGAGAATAAGCCTACAGGCCATACGATCGCATGGAGGTAGGTACCAGCTCACAATTCTTTGTTTTCTTTCTTGCCGACGGTTTTTATAAATAAATATAATATATAAATAATTTTAAGAATTATTTAAATATTATATTATATTTATGTGCATAGTTGACTTGTAATTTTTAGTCCGTTGCGTCGAGCGTTGAGAGTTGACTTTGGTCCCGGTTCCGGATTTTCGAACGTCCTTACGTACAATTTAATATCTTGTATTTTGCGTTTTGCGTCTTGTACTCTTGTAATTTTGAGACGTTTCTTATCAATAATTTGAACCACTTGGATTGTACTTTGTACTTTTGAGCTTTTTGGTTATTTGCGTCTTCAATTCGTCGAATCTGTCTTTTGTCTTCACCTTTTATTATTTAAACGAATATCACTTGTAAATAGAACAATTTGCAACTAAAAGCTTGTCTTTCTTGAGGGATAATGCTATGAATTATATGTTCGTTTTTAGCATTATCAATAATCTAAAAATCTTGTTTCTCACCCCAACTACTGAATCCGTCACTTGTGAGAATGTTTTATTTAACAGTCGTAATCCGATGTTCGTTTTCTCACTTTGGTGAGAAGCAAACATCACTAACTCGTAAGCATAACATGCTTCTTTATTTTACATGTTAGAAGCTCTTTCTAACTCATGAAGTCCTAGGTTGGGATATGTTGAGTCAAAATAGGTTCTCAACCCGTAGCGTAAAATTGCATTTGGGTTCCCCGCATTTAACGCTTTAAAGAAAACACGACGTAACTTACGCTCTCCCCAATGTGATAGACCCCATCTTTCAAATGTTCTACTCACTAATTTCACCGTAAATAATTATGGCGACGAATTCTGACCGACTTTATACAAGATTTCATCAATCATGTCCCCGGATAGGTCTTCTAAAATTTTTGGTTGTTTATCTTTAACATCCATTTTTTGTTTTTATACTGTAAAAATAGACGAGAGTTAGATTCTTAAAAGATAATTATCAAATAATACAAGCAATTTTCACATACAACAAGAAAAATACAAGCACACTTATTTTACATATTTTACACCTCATGATTACAACTCTTTATTCCGACTCACTAGTTTCTTCTTCTTCGGACCTGTTTCGTTTTGCTAATTTTCTAGGGATATATGATGTTCCTCTAATACGAGCCGTTGTTTTCACAAATGGTTTAGAAAAACCTGGTGGCTTAGAGGTTTCCGGGTTATTGTTACAACTTAAGAAATACGGGTGTTGACGATACATATAAAGTTAATCGGGGTTGGAATCAGGTTTCTCTATTTTGATGCCATTTCCCTTATTATTTTCTTTTACTTTTTCAAATTGGATCGAGGTAATTTCTATAACATTATCGGAATCCTCATCGGGATCCGATTCATCGGAAAATTGGTAATCTTCCCAATATTTTGCTTCTTCGGCGGAAACACCATTGACCATTATTAACTTTGGTCCATTGGTTGAGAATTTTCTTTTATTTATCTGTTTTTCTGTGGTTCCTAATATTTCCTCCTTCGTAACCTCTTCTTCCGGTTTCTCCTCTTCCGGTTCCTCTTGGGAATTTGTGAATCTTTCCAAAATATATTCGACTCTTCATTATTATTAGGTGAGTCGATGGAATTTGTACTAGAGGTAGACATCTATCACACAATAACAAACACGTTAAGAGATTAATATATCACATAATATTTACATGTTAATAATATATAGTTTTCAACAAAAAGTGTTAAGCAATCGTTTTTAAAGAAAACACGGTCGAAGTCCAGACTCACTAATGCATCCTAACAAACTCGGTTAGACACACACTAATGCAATTTCTAGTTCTCTAAGACCAACGCTCGGATACCAACTGAAATGTCCCGTTCATATTGATTATAAACGTTCCATATTAATTGATTTCGCCGCGAGGTTTTGACCACTATGTGAGACGTTTTTCAAAGACTGCATTTATTTTTAAAATAACCATAACCTTTATTTTATCGATAAAGGTTTAAAAATCATTACGTAGATTATCAAATAATGATAATCTAAAATATACCGTTTACACACGACCATTACATAATGGTTTACAATAAGAATATATTACATCAAAATAAGTTTCTTGAATGCAGTTTTTACACAATATCATACAAGCATGGACTCCAAATCTTGTCCTTATTTTAGTATGCAACAGCGGAAGCTCTTAATAATCACCTGAGAATAAACATGCTTTAAACGTCAACAAAAATGTTGGTGAGTTATAGGTTTAACCTATATATTATCAAATCATAATAATAGACCACAAGATTTCATTTTTATAACACATCTCATATCAGACATTTCACAAACTGCATAGAGACAAAAATCATTCATATGGTGAACACCTGGTAACCGGCATTAACAAGATGCGTATAGAATATCCCCATCATTCCGGGACACCCATCGGACATGATAAACTCGAAGTACTAAAGCATTCCAAATTCCAGAATGGGGGTTGTTAGTTCCCGTAGATCTACCTTTAGGATTCGCGTCAATTAGGGGCCAGTTCCCTAATTCTTAGGCTACCAAGCTAAAAGGGGTATATTCGGTTTAATAATTCAACCATAGAATATAGTTTCGATTACTTGTGTCTATTTCATAAAGAATTTATAAAATTGCATGTATTCTCATCCCAAAAATATCAGATTTTAAAAGTGGGACTATAACTCACTTTCACAGATTTTTACTTCGTCGGGAAGTAAGATTTGGCCATTGGTCGATTCACGAACCTATAACAAATATGTACATATATATCAAAGTATGTTCAAAATATATTTACAACATTTTTTTATTACGTTTTAATGATTTGAGTTTGTTAAGTTAGCAGTCCTCGTTAGTAACCTACAACTAGTTGTGCACAGTTAGATGTACAGAAATAAAGCAATATATTATCTCGAATCAATCCACGACCCAGTGTCTACAAGTCTCAGAATCGATCCCAACTCAAAGTATATATATTATTTTGGAATCAACCTCAACCCTGTATAGCTAACTCAAACATTACTGCATATAGAGTGTCTATGGTTGTTTCGAAATATATATATATATATATATATATATATATATATATATATATATATATATATATATATATATATATATATATATATATATATATATATATATAGATGGGTCGATATGATATGTCAAAACATTGTATACGTGTCTATGGTATCCCAAGATTTATAATATGTATAATACAATATAGATATGTTTAGTCTAGATTTGTTACAAAATTTTTGTAGCTAAAACTAGCAAGTTTATCCAATTTTGCTTTACCCGTCATTTCTTCGTTTCAAATCCGTTTTGAGTGATTCAAGTTGCTATGGTTTCATAATGAACTGAAATTTATAAACTAAACAGAAAAAGTATAAGTTTATAGTCATTTCCGTCGAAAAAATGACATCTTGATGACCATTTTGAAAAACATACTTCCACTTTGTGTTTAACCATGATTTTTGGATATAGTATCATGTTCATATGTAATATCATTTTTTCAGAAAACAAACTTCCAATTCAAAGATTAAGATACTTCTTATTTTTTTAACCCAAAACAGCCCCCGATTTCACTACGACGGCGTATGTCCGATTTTACGGTGTTCTTCGTGTTTTCAGGTTTTAAATCATTAAGTTAGCATATCATATAGATATATAACATGTGTTTAGTTGATTTTAAAAGTCAATTTAGAAGGATTAACTTTGTTTGCGAACAAGTTTAGAATTAACTAAACTATGTTCTAGTGATTACATGTTCAAATCTTCGAATAAGATAGTTATATATATATATATATATATGAATCGAATGATGTTATGAACACCATTACTACCTCATGTTTAGTAGATAAATCTACTGGAAGTGAAAAAAAATTGATCTAGTTTCAAAGGATTCTTGGATGGCTTGAAAGTTCTTGAAGTAGAATCATGACACGAAAACAAGTTCAAGTAAGATTTCCACTCGAAATAAGATAGTTATAGTTATAGAAATTGAATCAAAGTTTGAATATGAGTATTACCTTGTATTAGAAAGATATCTTACTGTAAATAAGAAAGATTTCTTGAGCTTAGATGATTACTTGGATTGGATTAAAAAGCTTGGAAGTAATCTTGCAAACTTGATAGTATTCTTGATTTTATGAAACTAGAACTTGATAGTAATCTTGCAAACTTGATAGTATTCTTGAGCCAAATGATGGTTCCCACATGTTTAATAACTCACATGGGCTGCTAAGGAGCTGATGATTGAGTGTATATACCAATAGTATATACATCTTAGAAGCTGTGTATTGTACGAGTACGAATACGGGTGCATACGAGTAGAATTGTTGATGAAAATGAATGAGGATGTAATTGTAAGCATTTTTGTTAAGTAAAAGTACTTTGATATATGTCATGAAGTCTTCCAAAAGTGTATTAATACATCTTAATACACTACATGTATATACATTTAACTGAGTCGTTAAGTCATCGTTAGTCGTTACATGTAAGTGTTGTTTTGAAACCTTTAGGTTAACGATCTTGTTAAATGTAATTAATTCATTGTTATTATACTTAAATGAGATGTTAAATTGTTATGTTAATATGATAACATGGTGTATGAATATATCTTAACATCATATATATATATATATATATATATATATATATATATATATATATATATATATATATATATATATATATATATATATATATACATATATATACATATATATATATATACATATATATATATATATATTAAAATACTATTACAACGATAATCGTTACATATATATATTGTTTCGAAATCCTTAAGTTAGTAGTCTCATCTTACTTGTATAGTTCATTGTTAATACACTCAATGATATATTTAATTATTATTTTATCATGTTAAATATAGTATATCAATATATTATTACAATACACATGTATTTAGTAAGACGTTATTATAACGATAATTATTATGTATATCATTTCGAGCTTCATAATTCAATATTCTCATTTTTATGTATATCAAACATTGTTAATATACCTAGTGAGATTCTTACATAACATGATCTCATGTTAACCATATATATGTCCATATATATAACATCATGTCGTTTCTACAAGTTTTAACGTTCGTGAATCGCCGGTCAACTTGGGTGGTCAATTGTCTACATGAAATTCATAACAAATAATCAAGTCTTAACAAGTTTGATTGCTTAACATATTGGAAATATTTAATCATGTTAATATTAGATATCATTTAATATATAAAATTATGGAAAAGTTCGGGTCACTACAAGAAAGAAAAAGGACGAGGAGTCAAGAAAAAAGAAGAGGGATGTAGAATTGTGATACATTAGGGACGAGAGATACACAAAACAAAAAGAAAAAGGACGAGGAGTCAAATTTGATGTAAAGTTCAGGAACGTGGAATGAAATTTTGTCTTTATTTCAATGTGTGTGTATATATATATATATATATATATATATATATATATATATATATATATATATATATATATTAGACTAGAAAAGAGAGAAACCCCCTTGAATTCTTATGAGTGGTTAAGAATCTTACAAGTAGAGCAATATTTGATTTGTGAATGACTATAATAGTTGTAGTATGATGGTGATCAAAAGATGACAGAATAAATAATTTAACATAAATTGCATTTTCTTTAAGCAGATTATTATTTTATAGGGTGGGTTTTTTTTTTTTTTTTTTTCGTAATTGAATAATTTAGCACTGAATGGTGAACCATTTTATCATTTAACACGTTTGTTTTTTTACCTCTAAATGGTCCAACATTAAGTGTTGAACCATTCAATAAAAATTCTTCCATAACCATTAAACATCTAAATTTTATATAATATTTTCGTTAAATTATAAAAAAAATACTTATTAAAGTAGTATATTGTAGTTTGTATTCATTACAAAGACAAACAAGGCAATTTTACAACATTTACATTATTTATTCAAAATAGGTATTAAACACGTTATTATTATTCAGAATCAAATTCATTCAGAAACCTTGAATTATTCAGATTATGATTATTCGACGCTTAATCATTAAATTTTATCATACGTACCCTTATACTCTGTATTTTAGAATCTTATCTTTTAAAAATGTTTAAACTATGATCTTGCATAGTAGAAACAAATCTTTTAGAAGGGCTGTTCATAAATATTAGGCATTCGTCTCTTAGAAGTTATAGTATATTTGGTATAGATGTATATAGCAATACACTTACATATGTAATATAATAGATTCGACCTTTGCATTAGCACACATGTATGTATGTTAAATGTCTATATCCTAATGAGTTTGAACTTTGTTTTTAATAAATTGAAGTCATGTGAATCCAGCTTGAAATCAGGTCAGGTCGGTAATACATAGTAGTAAGATACAGGAATGATCCCCGGTCCCATATCAGACCACACCAGGTCGGTTTCGGTCCCACACCACACATGCAGCCCAATTATGTGAAAAGAATACTACATGTATGGCTAATGGGATTTATTTTTTACAACTAAAGGGATTAATATTACTACATATGTATGCTAACAAACAGAAACAGTAAGGAAATTGTTCACCCAACTACCCATGTAACAAAGCAAAATTCCCTTTTCATTAGACTCCAAATGATCAAATCAATAATAACATAGGGACCTCCATTGTCTGGTTATAACAGATAAGATGCAGAGGTTGCGCATTTAACGGATCGTTACAGACTGGAAAGTTCGATATTATTGTCTACTTAGAATCCATCCATTTTAATTAGACAACTGATGTTAGTAAAATTTTAGTAATTTTCGATAGAGATTAGTGATGATGAATACAACTTCAGTTCCAACTCTATGGTGTGTTTTTGTCAATGGCCAAAAAACTCGTAGTTTAATAAATATGATTATCACATTGTAATTTTTTTCTACTTTACAGTTTTTATACCTCTTACTTGGTACTTTTTATCATATTTTTTGTCTTACATGTGTACGTCAAGGGTATTAAAGAACTTTAGTAAATATTAATTTGAGACGAATAAAGTATTGTTTAGACGGTATTTGAAAGTCAGATACATAATAGACTAAAATACACATTATAGAATTTGCATTAAAGTGTAGAACATCATAACTCACTAATCCCTGTTGGATATTTAGAAGAATAAAACTTGGGTCACACAAGACGGTTAACTTAACTTGGTTAGATATATGTATGGCATCCATTTTGTGCACTGTAGTGATAACGAAACCAAATAGAGTTGGATATGGTGCCAAATGTAGTTATAAACAGACTCTTAACTTGAGTTCAACAATTTAGTGAGTCAACTCAGTTATAGTAAGATTGTCATGACTCATGAACATACTTCGTGTGGACCGCCGGACGGGCAACAAGTAACGTATAGAGGCCAAAAACAGTTCAATGACAATCATTATGAAATTATGAAAGGAAATTTGTTATTTTCCTTAGATAGTGAACATAAACTCAGTTCACGAGGATAGAAGAAAGAGACATGCTAACCTTGTTGGTGTATTGGTGATGACTAGACTTCTCATAAGGAGTTTCGGTGTTAATTCGATCCCCATTTACCGGTAAAATATTTTTCTAGAGGTTATCCGTCAATTTCATGTTGCCGACCCTTGCGTTCGAGTCTCACCCTAGGGGTTTTACCACACGTATTGATTTGCCGCAATGGGTTTTTTTTACTGAGGGCCGCTAGGACTGTAATGTTCATGACAACAACAAAACTCAATACCACATGAGTGGTGTATGTGGGAGTTGAGATGTAGACAATCCTTCCCCTATCTGAGAATAAAAATAAGTCATTTCTTCACCCAGAGTGAAACACTGTCAAAAGTGAAGAAAATTATCTCTCTCTATTCGACGGATAAAGAGATTGTTTCCGAGTGGATCTCCGGTCAATAAGTAGGAAATGTTTTTAAAAAAATAGTAAAATAAAATTAAAAATAAAATTAAGACGTCATGAAAATGGTAAAATCAAATTTTCATGAGTTTTAAATCCTGTCTGGAATTCAATTTCAGCTCTAAACGGCAGTCAAGACGCCAATAAATCAACGTTTGCTGTTGACTCAAATATAGAGCCGATGTGTGGGTTCCGACATCACGTTCGGACCCGTCAGTTTTTTTTTTTTTTTTGAAAAGCAAAAATATTATTATTATTATATGGAATATTACAATACAAGTCCCTATATGCTTTTATACAATGCTATAAACGAAACGGATCAGCTGAGAAAATATGGAATAATTATCTGAACTTATGATCGGGGGAGACGTAGACTAGATAACACTACGAGGGACGAACTTGCGTAAAAGAAACAACAAGCGGGGAAGGAGGGGACAACCGTGCCGATCAAGCGACTACAAAGTTGACACACAACCAACCCATTTAATCTAACCCACATAGGCTATATAGAATAACGAAACCATCCCGATTTGAATTAAGTTATGTTAACCGACGCCTATGCGGTTTGAAGGAGGTGACACGTAAAATGACGGGTTGAGTAGCCATTGATGCCAATCGATAGGTGTTTTCTTCCGTGAACGATTTGAGATCCAGCTAAAGCTTTGAGATTGGATCTCGGAGATTATCACAGCGGGGTTCCATATTTTTCCGGAAAAAATCTTTAAGTTCCTATGTTTCCAAATAATGTAGCACGCAATCCATTTAGCAGCTTGCCATATTGAAGAACCAATGGACCCGTCAGTGACTCCTAACCTTCGTTTAAAAAAAAAAAGACACGTGTTATATGATTTTTCAAATTTTTATTCAAATGGAATATTATCATTGACATATAAAACTACCAATTCCACCATGTACTTAACTTTGGTAACTATAGATGATTATGAGACTAAATTATACCTTTCTATCTTGCCTAAAAACAATACCACAGTGGTACTCCAGTTCAGTACAATACCATTTCCATAAACAACCAACATCTGTGACAAAAATTATTATGGTCAAGGGCTCACTTTGTCCCCGAGTCAACTCAGTGTGAAGAATATATACAAACATTGTTTATGACTTTATCTGGACTATAAAAAGAAATATAATATGGGTTCAATGTCCTTTACCAAAAATGAACATGCTAAATACTTATATGCGAGGACACAATGAGTCCACGTAGCAGAAAAATGACATAAAGCATGCTTTATGTGGACAGACAAGCACAAGTATATAATGATAAAACAATCATCTAATCTAACATGATGGTTATAATTGGCAAAACTCGAATGCAACTCAACGAGTCAACTCAATTAGATAAATGACATAAACATGCTTTATGAGGACAGACCAAGCAGGGGATTGATGATAAAAAAGCGACTAAATTATACGAATGGTCACTATTGTTTGTTAAATTTTGCAACTTTAATCACTATGGTTTTTTCCTTGCAAATTTAGTCACTGTGGTTTCAAAACATTACATGTTTAGTCACTCTAGCAAACTGACGTTAGTTTTGTCCGTTTAAGCTGATCATGTGCAGTTCAACTGATGGGCAATTTTGTCATTTTCCTCTTTATTCTTAGTCTTTTTATCTTTTCCTTCTTATTTTTATCTATTCATCATCTTCCATCTTCATCTCCTTCCAACAAAATAAGAACCCTAATGGTTATTCAAAATCAAATGTAAAACATTAAAATCATAACATCAAAATCATTAAAATCTAAACCACCAAGATTTTACAGATTTGGGTCACGAACTTCATATACCCACAACTAATTTTTAGATCCGGGTGAAACCCACTGCAATAAATACACACAAATTACATATACAAACATCAATTACCTCATCTTTATCTTTCTAAATCCCCCAAAATTCTCTTCCTAGCAAAACTTACGCAAATTAAATTTTCATTTAATCTAGTTTTTATTACAAATCTGAAGGGCCACCATCGTTTCAACTACCATGGCCACCATCGTTTCACCACCATAGGGCACCGACGTTTCAACCACCATCTGCCACCATCGTTTCAAACACGATCGTTAACGCAGCTCTAAGATCCACCGAGACCATCATCGTTTCAACCACTATCGTCGAAGTTCATCGAGGTTATCAAGTAATTTCTCATTTGTATACAAATCGGAATTACAAATTTGTAAAAAAAAAAAAAAAAAAAAAAAAAAAAAAGAAAAACAAGCTTGGTAATATGAATCGATGTTAGCTTCACGTAATTTCTCACCATCGCCAACAACGTTTTCTAGCTTTAGGAACTCGGATCTTGAAGTGCAGAGTACCAGATGCAAATGCACGGTTTCACCAAGGTTCTTCAAATTTTTCTTTTTATGTGTTTTGTTTCAAAAATGTTTTGTTTGATCTGGATGTAGGAGGTATTGTAATGTGTATGTGTAAGGTTTATTTAAGTTTCTGTTTAAATGGAATGTTTGGCTTAATTTATGTTTTGGTTTAATTTATGTGTTTGGTTTGAAGCAAAGCAGGTGTTTGGTTTCATTTGTTACATATGGTGGGATTTGACGAAAATACCCCTCACATGATCAACACAGGATGTGTTTTAACGGAGCAAATAAACGTCTGTGAGTCTCAGTGACTAAAATTGTAACTTTTTGAAACCATAGTGACTATACTTGCTAAAAAAAATGATAGTGACTAAAGTTACAATTTTTGACAAACCACAGTGATTAAACGTGTAATTAAGTCTAAAAAAAGCCAAATACAGTTGGTGCACTACATTATGAAAAAAGTTGTGACCTTTATTCATGTCAAGACAGAAGTACTAGGTGCCCATCAGAACTGAGTGATTGAGAGATGCATTAACAAGCAATTAATGACCATATGGCTTACCTTTGAATGGGCTCCAATGCATTTCCCACTTCTAAAGCTCATCTTTCATTCATCCGGCAACTAAGATAGAAGAAGAAGAAAAAAACTAAGTGTTTAAAATAAACAAAACAACGATGGTATTATCTGTCCTGTTTATACTTTACAACAACTCCATAACTTACATAAATGTTGTTGCTACTTTAGAGTGGCTTTACCCAAGTACTCTAAGTAAAAAATATTGATAACTTTATTTTATCATTTGACTAATTGACTTTTATATGTCCTACACAAGATTTCTATTTAATTTTTGATCAAGGACTTTAGTTTCCATTCATTAATCGATTAACAATCACCCTCTTAATCAGTTTGTTCATATTATTTATTAATAAAAAATGTAACACTTAATGCGGCTCTTCCAGGACACATTCACAACGTATCGACTCTTCTCGGACCTGACCTCTTCCCCGATCGCATTCACAATCATCTCGGTTATTGGGAAGGCTTGGAAATAGCTAACGTGTTACGTCCGACCTCTTCCCCAATCACATTCAAAATCATCTCGGTTATTGTGGTGGTCAGGGAACAATCACCCCCTTAATCAGCTATGTTCAACATCGTCTTGACTTTTCTCAGACTCGACCTCTCCCCGATCAGAGTCACAATCATATCGGTTATTGTGGTGGTCAGGGAAGGCTTGAAAATACCTAACGTGTTACGTGCGATTTTTCTGAACTATAAATCGCTTCAAATGTACTTTCTATATCAATATGTTATCAGAGCGTTTTAATTAGTTGCTACCATAGCTATAATACTATTAGGCCAAACAACATGTCTTACACACATAAGACCAAGAGTCTCTTAGTAGTTTAAAATTAATTGGTGATAAATGGATATTACCAAATGCTTATATACATATACTAGTTTCAAATTAATTTTCGATGTGGAATTTAATTTGCACTCATTAACGGATTATATTCAATAAGCTAAACTTATTTAATCACTAGTTAAGGAATGTAATTTAATCCCATTTTCAAAAAGTCAAAAAGATGCTAGTTTTCATTTGAGTACTTGCACATTAAACTTCATTTTAGGACAAAGATAAAGAAGAATGATGATATGCCCAAATGCAATCTAGGTGAGTTATGTAACACTTGTCTTAACTAGATAGAAAGTCATGATCATCGAAGTGGGACATTAAATTAAAAGAATTCTTGCCTTCTTCTGAATCTACTTATTTATGGAATAAGGAAGATACTTAAGATACACTTCTCTTCCACTTAACTTTGATTTTAACAGTATCAAAATAGCATGGTTCACATGTACCAAAAAACTTAAAATGTTCGTATTTAATACTTTAAAGTGACCGTTTGATTCATGTGTCCTATTAATTGCATTTTAAAGTTTTGGCACTTGGACCGAAGGCTATGCCCAAAACTGAGTCTTAAACAACCAATTATTATTCTTAGTAATTAATTATTGATGGGAACTTAATTATTAAGAAGAAGACTAATGTTGATGCCCCACATAAACCAAAGACATAAACCTACTTTATGAGCAAAGAGACAACAGATAGAAGCAAAATCTGGGCCTAACATAAAACGACAAAATACAGTTGGATACCCTGTACAATCTCACATGAAATGAAGCCCTGTTGATGACATTACAGAAGAAAATTTAAAATTTATAAATAATGCAGGGATCCTCTTCTCTTTTAGCCATTTATGATCATGTGACTTGGTACTTTTTACTCAAATGCACAGTGGGGTTCCTTCCCCACTTGCCACTCACCTCTAAAGCTAAAGAATTTATGATATGCACACATGTGTATTTATTAAATTCATTTCAAGTGTATTCCATCTTCAATTTTTTCAAACTAAAATACTCTTTTCTTTTGTAAATCAAAATGGAATTTTCCAAATTCCTTGGAGTTGAGAATGAAGAGTGTTGTAGTAGCGAATCAGGGTGGACTATGTACATTGTTTCTCCCATGCATGAAACTAGTTACTATCATCATCATTATGGTCATGACCAAGATCTTGTTGATAGTGAAGAAACTCATGGTGATTACAAAATGTATAAAAATGAAGATAGTGATGATTCTATGATTTCGGACGCTTCTTCAAGACCAAGTTGTGAAGCAACCGTGCGTGGAAGCTCTAAAAAACGAAGTGGATCGAGACGCGAATTCAAGCATACAGTGAATCAAAGACAAATGGAGAAGAAGATGTATGACAGAAGGCAACGTGCGATGAAAGAAGGCGAAAACAAGACAAGAATTGACATTAAGACAAGGAAGATTAATTAACTAGTTTGTATGAAATTTGATTTGTTTTTGCAACTTTATCTGTTTTTAAGGGATTCAGCAGCCTTATATAAGGGTGCAATTCATGCACAGACAATTGTTGTTTTAATGTGAAATCAAGATGTTCAAGAATGGTGGCTAATGCATATTCAATTACATGATATTGCTCTACATATGTCTTTGTGCTTGCACGGGTATCATGGTATCATTTCATATAAATTTGTATATGTATATGTATATGTATATGCTTTTCGCTTCAAATTAGATTAATTTATAACATATATTTAAGCGGCATGTTTAGCATGCAAGATTATGGAGTTTTCGTAAGCTTTCATTTGAAAAATGTGATCTCTCAACGAAGAAAAGCAATCCTAGATACTAGTAAAACTCTAGGTTCTGTTTCAAAAAAGTAAACATTGAAACGAAAAACCAGTTGTAGTTCCTTAATTACACGTCCAATTTCAGCTAGTTTTGCCAAACGTGCAATTTGCATGAAACACCATAAAGAAATTTTAACCATCACAAGATGGGTTAGCATTTGGCGGTGAGATCACGATGTTAGGTTCAAACCTCACTTACAACACATCTTACGGTGGCCAAGAAAAGGGTAAGAAATTGTAATGAATTAACCCGATTAGGCTGCATACATATGTGGAAAAATACTCCTCATCCCTAACTTGAACAAAGAAAACCTCCTCCATTACTATAACGAATATTGTGCAAAAAATTTGTCATTCCCGATTCTTACAGAAAAATCTGCTCTGTTTACTATACGAGTAGTAGATCAGTGAATATAATATACTTTGAGTTGATTAGCAAAAAAAGAAAGAATCATCTTCAAAAAATAAACATCTCCCTATCAACTTAAACTCACAAACAAGATCCTTAGTTACAAAAACAATACTTTGCAAATGTATTCAAGGGGAAAAGTCGCTATAGAGAATTAACTGATAGAATTTGGGAGGATAAACTTTAAAAAAATATATAAATATTGATTTGAAAGCTTTTCTGCAAGGGGTAAGGTTACAAAATGGTATGTCCCCACATATGTCTTGCCATATTTGTCTGGTTTTTCTTGCTATTTGCCATTGTCATAGCTTACAGACATAAGATGACAAACCTACAACATCTATATCATGTTTGCATACTACTACTACCATTTAAGTTTTAGCCTTGAATATTCATTGCCTTATGAATAGCCGTCTAAACCAAACTCATGTCTTTGCAGGGAAATCATACCTACGGATTTGACTCTTTTTAGAAAAACAGAATTAAGTGTCTGGATGTTACTCCCTCTGTCTCAATTTAATAGTAGGCAACGTTTAAAAATGACTTGTGAATCTTCTAATAACTTCAAAAATGTGTATTTTTAATTATTCTAAACAATTTGATATTTGTATTACCACTGAAGCATTGGCTTGAGTGGTATATGGTTATATATTGTGTCTTTATGTATTATATTTTAATTAAGTGTTTAGTGTTATCTGATGGTTTGGTTAAAACCAGTTTGTGATAGTGGTCATAGAACAAGTTGGTTTATTTAACTTGGACTCCGTTAGCGCCGTCTAACGAACCACGAAAGATATCAGATAACTGGTAAATACTCGTATGTCGTGGGGTATATGTGTTAACACACATATGAGTATGTCTACATCTTCCTTTCTCATTCTTTCCAGAAAATTCCCCAAAACTCTCCCGTACCTAACACTCTCACCCACTTGAAACTTTGATCATCCAATATCATTTTTGGAGCTTGATTTGTGTTAGAAATCAGTTCTAGTGTTGTTTGTAAATCGATTAAGGTATAAATCGTTCGTTTTCATGTCTTAATCTGTGTAAAATTGGGTATTCATGTCAGGTTTTGTTAAAAAAGTGATATTGGGTCAAAAAGCTTGCAATTATTGTTGTTTTGATGTAATACTTGTGGGTTTATGTTCCAAAAGGTTTTTATAAATAAGTTGTGTTCATTTTTTAGGTCAAAATCGAATCCAGGATCGAGATTTGGTGATTTTGGATCAAAACCCGTAAGTTTGATGCTGGTGCAGCTGAAGAACACAATTGATCGACTGTCTTTGACAGTCGACCGTCGGAGTGTTTCAGTCGACTGTTAGACTATGACAGTCGACCGTATGTGTTTGTAGAGACAGTCAACCATTTGTCGATGACAGTCGACCATCAGACTATAGACAGTCTACCTACTGTATATGACAGACTACCGACAGTGTTATTTTAAGGAAATTTATGCTAAGGGTCGGTTTTTAGTCGTTATGCTTCCGTGAGTCTAGTTTTTTATTACAGCACTATACTTACTTGGTTTATATTATTCTCAGACGATAAAAACAAAGAAGAAGCTCAGAAGTTAGATAACTGAGTTTTTGCTAGTTATCGGTGAGTAGGTCTATCTCCGGATAGAGTTTATTTAGTCTGGCATGCTACTATATTGTACCGTTTGCCATACTTTGGTGTATTTATTGCCATGTTTAGATAATAGTTGTCATGCTAGTTAGATATGCATGCTTATATTTGTTATGTGATATGTGCGCACTATGCTTGACATCAGCCGGGCCTGTAGAGGCTGAGGACTTGTAATCGGGCCTGTGGAGGTTAGAGTCCGTATGAGGTCAACGGGCCTATGGAGGTTGGGTCCATGTCCTGTTGTCTGTAGACTGATTCATCAGGAAGGACTATCGATAGATACTAGCCTGATTAGCTAAGGTTGTTTGTCCATTCAAGTGAATGATCCTCGTATTTTCTTTAATTGTATGCTAGTTGGTTGGTAGCATGTTTGTGGTGTTGTGGATTGCATGTATGATGCTTAAGCTTAGATAGATTCCATTCAGTTAGCGTTATGCTAATCCCCCACATTTCCACCCTTGCAGGTTTATAACTGCTAGTTAGGATGGGTGTAGGTGCTGATGACATTTTTGATGTGCGAACTATGATGTGGACTTTTGTAACAGATGTTTTGTAATAACGTAACATCGTTGTGTAAACTTAAACTTGAATACATGGATTTATGTAATGATTTAATTAATGTTATGCTTTTAATGAAATAATCTTTCGCTGTGTTTATAAAAAAAAAAATTGATGGTGTTATAAGTTGGCATCAAAGCATAGGTTTGGCAGCAAGTTCATGCGTGTATTTTGTCTCAAACCTTGTGATAAGGTGAACATGTCAGTGGGGTGGGGATTAAGTGAATGTAGTAATACATGTGTGTTAGATGTGACTGAACTAACTGTCTCTCAATAAGCTTTTGTGTGAGCTATTTTGTAGCAAAGATATGGCAAACTAAGATGCAAACGCTACTGGCCCATCGATCCCCGGAACATTCGGAGTACTGAATGAAGGTTATGAATCAGATGATGAACAATAAAGCTATATTTATGAATTGAAAAGTAAGTTGAAGGAGGCTCAAGATAGGGTTGTTGTAACAACCCTACTTTTTCCGTTCATATCGTTACTTGTCCGTTAATTATTTAACGGTGATTACGTAGAACTTTATGTGTTTAACTGATTTAAATGCATACATGATCCTAGTGGATTACTTGAATTAATATGTTTATATTAATTGATGAAATTGTTTCGGATAATGAAATACTTAGCAAACGACACGATTTCGATAATCGCATAGAAAGCCTTTCAGTTTACGGAACTCGGAAAATTGATAAAATAATTATTTTTAATAATTATTAACTTTATGAAAAACTTATTTAATTTGTTATTTATTTAAGAAGTTAAACCCGGTGGATTGTGTTTCAACGACCGGTTAACGTTCCAGGAACACGGTACAGTTAACGGCACTCGAAACGGACCACGCGCGTACAAGTTTTTAGAAAAAACGAGCCCATGAACCTCCTTAGTGGGCCCCAATGGTCGAACACCCCTCTGATAGTTAAAGCTAAGGGGTATAAAATACTATTAAATTTTACTAGGAAATACTATTAAATATGATACAATTTTACACAAGATATTTATTTATTTATAGAATGGATATACTTAAATCTTGCTACAACACTTATAGGCAGTGTACCTAATCTTACAGTAGTGTAGTTTTTAGTAAGTCCGGTTCGTTCCACAGGGAAAAAATCTTTAAACAAAGCTTAACGCTATATTAGTTTTATTTTATAAAAATACAAATATATATAAGTAATATTATTATTATAAAAAGGGGGTTTTTACCGTTTAATGACAGGTTTGTCGATTTTAAAACTTAGTCGCAGTTAAAACCTAATGTAAAATATTAAATAAATAAAAGACTTAATTTAAAGCGTAAAATAAATAACGATAATGAAATTGCGATAAATAAAAGTGCGATAAAATAAAATTGCGATAATTAAAAAGTACGATAATTAAAAGTGAAATTAAATACAATAACAATAAATAAAAGTGCGATAATTAAAAGTGCAATTAAATATAAAATAAAGGAAATTAAATATGAAATAAAATAATTATGCTTATTTAAACTTCCGTAATCATGATGTTTGACGTGTTGATTTTAGTTTATTCCCATGGGTTAATTGTTCTTTGTCCTGGATTATTTAATATGTCCATACGGATTTATCCATAATAGTCCATCAGTCATAAATATAAAGAGCGAAAGCCTTCGTCAAATTATTCTTATTCCCGAAGTCAAATATTCCAACTAATTGGGGATTCGAATTGTAACAAGGTTTTAATACTTTGTTTAATGAATACACCAGGTTATCGACTGCGTGTAAACCAAGGTTTTACTACTTTGTTAACAATTACACCAATTACCCTTGAATGTAATTCACCTCTGTTTCAACAAGTCTATTAACTATTAATCCAGTTCCGTGTCCGGTAAAATGAATAATTATTGGTATTTATAGATATCCCGTCCACCGTACATAGTCAAGCGTATGTGGTTATATATAAGTACGTCAAATTATAAGTTTGTATATTAAATTAACAAGGTATTTTTTAGTTAATATAAAACTCATTAATAGCCCATAGTCTAATTTCCACAAGTGTCGTTATTTTATCCAAACCCCAATTATGGTACAAAGCCCAATTACCCAATTTTAGTATTTTTAGCCCAACATCATGATTACTTCAGTATTAAATAAGCATAATAATAACTTAGCTACGAGACATTAATGAAAATAATATAAACATAACTTACAATGATTAAAAATAGCGTAGCGTTACACGGACAGAATTTCGACTTACACCCTTACAACATTCGCTAACATACCCTTATTATTAGGATTTAAAATTAAAATTAAAATTAAAATTAAAATATATATATATATATACGTTTACATATATTGAGAGAGAGATAGATTATGGATATTAAAAACGTTCAGAATTCGCTGGCTTTTATAGGCAGTTTCAGTTTTTGGGGCTCCGCGAGTCGCGGGGTTTTTGGCCTTCAAACTCCACAAGTCGCGGAGTTTGTATTTACAGCTCACACAGCCTTGGCTCCTAGCTTGCCGATGGTTTATAATATATTATATAATATATAAATAATTATAAGAATTATTTAAATATTATATTATATTTATGTGCATAGTTGACTTGTAATTTTTAGTCCGTTGCGTCGAGCGTTGAGAGTTGACTCATATCCCGGTTCCGGATTTTCGAACGTCCTTGCGTACAATTTAATATCTTGTACTTTGCGTTTTGAATCTTGTACTCTTGTAATTTCGAGACGTTTCTTATCAATAATTGGAAGCTCTTTGATTGTATTTTGTACTTTTGAGCTTTTTGGTCGTTTACGTCTTCAATTCGTCGAATCTGTCTTTTGTCTTCACTTTTATTATTTAAACGAATATCACTTGTAAATAGAACAATTGCAACTAAAAGCTTGTCTTTCTTGAGGAATAATGCTATGAAATATATGTTCGTTTTTAGCATTATCAAATATTCACACACTTGAGCGTTGCTTGTCCTCAAGCAATATAGTTTTGAAATACTAGAATCACTTCTTTATTCTTCACACTTTGTACATCAGTGATTTCTATACGGCGGTATAAATAATGGTAGTAACGATGTGGTTTACAGTCCCACATGACTATAAAATTTAGATCCATTAAGGAAATTGGATCTTTATGAAAATATTTGATCTTTTTGAAAATTCAATCTAGTTTTTACTCTAGATAAGTTTTCCGGAATAACCCTTCACCGGTGTTTGCAAATTCTTTTTGTGGGTTTGGTGGGTTTCAGATTTGAAAATTTTAGCTCAAAACTTGCTATTTTGTGTCACCCACTTGCTAACCTTGTATTAGGAAAGCAACACATCCAGTATACTTGCTCCGTATATTACCTTTCGGTAAACTACCGTCCGGTTGTAAAGGAAAGCGTTGAACAAGCAACTGTTAAGGCAATGTCCCCTGACATGCTTTTAATTATGGTCTATAATGTGTCGGACGCAATTACTATCCTTTGTAGGAGCAATAGTAAAGCTCACCCTTATAATTTTTCGGTCTGGCACAAGGTCCTGTATTTGACCATGCTATGCAACCACCGTTCTTACGGTTGACACCCAATTTAGTTCAGGTGACCTAATGAATTCCAGGTGAATTCCTAGGATTTTACGTTCAAAGGTAATGAACGCATTGAAAATGGGTTTTCAGAAAACAAATCGGTTTGGAATTTTGATCAAAATATTTTTTCGTTCACGCTCGAGTTTAGATATCATTGAATTCCATGAGTTTGTAATTCTCAATCTTTAAGGTCAATCTCTAGGATTGAGTAATATCAGTCTTAAAAGCTGATTTTTGATCTTTAAGGAGATTATCTTTTCTGGGGATCTGATTCATTAGTCTTATCAAGCTAATTTGCACGGCGTCCTTCCCATTTTACAAGACAGATCCTCTCATGGTTAGGATAAGTCTGACCACTTGGCGACCCTGTTTGATGCTGAGGTCCGTGGATTTCCTACTGATTTTAGTGATGACTTTTCTAGATTTTTCGTCAACCTACAGCTGGTCTGGACGACAACTTCATGACCTAAATCAAGAAGCGCGTTTCTTTTTCGAAAGACTTTACTTCCTTTAAATGATGGAATTGATTCATCGTGTAGATCCATCTCTTCTTTTCTTTCATTGGGTAAAACAGTTAATTATCGTCCAAAACAAAAGTATTTTCAATTATTTGTACAAAAATATGTGATATATGTTTTGACTAACTTGGTAAAAATTTCCCACACTTGGCTTTTATTTTTCCTTTTTGTTCTCCTCTATTCCATTTTAAATTAATTCTAACATTTTAATTTGTTTCTCAATTTATGTCCTTTCCAAGGTAACAATAATTTCGGTGTTAACACCTAGTTTTATCGTTCATAAATATGTATAAACATGATTTTGAGTTCATTTAATTGAAAATTTTGAAAATTTTTACTAGAATTGGGTAGTCAGTATATAAGACTAGGGCTGTTCTTTATTATCAGAGAGCACTAGATTCTAATACAACTACTGCTTTACTAGTATTTCTAATGGTAACCAAGTGTATAAAGTAAAAATTTTAAAATTCGAAAGAATTTAACCCCTTCCCACACTTAAGATCTTGCAATGCCCTCATTTGCAAGAAATCAGTAACAATTTAAATTATTGAGGGTGATTAGTGTAGAAAAATGATTAAATTTTACCAAAATTTCCAAACATATTGGCGTTTGTTTGCTGAATGATAAATGGTGCACATCATTTGTTCATTCCGTCTTGTTGTTACATCACATTTATTTTTCATCTTGTCGTCAAAATTAGTAGCTTTTGCTGAACTTAATGCCAGTCTTTGAAAATGCATTGTTTTACCCTGTTGTGTACATAAGATAAACTGAAAACATATATACATATTTTTGAAGTTTGGTATATTACCCCACATTCAAAAATTATTAAAATCTAATAATAAAAGTTAGAAAATTATAAAAAACTATTACAATATCAACATAAGTGTATAATGTAGTAACATTACAAAAATAAAATAAATAAAACTAAATAAACTAGGGTTGTTACTGATACCAGTAGGGGTTCCATGCATAACCGTATGTGTTATAAAATGCTTCAGCTGGGTTATAAGTAGGATACGGTGGTTGCATCTCTATCGACCAGGGAGGAAATACGGGCGTTGGAGTAGGAATATAGTTTCTACCTATATGTTGGCAATGAGCTATGATTTGGTTTTGATGAACTTGCCAATCTTCAAATGCTCGATGTCTAGCATTTTCATACTCTTGTGAAGCTATAAACCTTTGCATTTCTGTCATTTCATTTCCCCCTCCCACATTACCTGGCTGTTGATTTCTCTCAACATGTGAATGTCTTCCATTATAGGCTACTGCGGCGTTATTTCGCGTCTTTAAAACCTTAGCACCATGATATACATTTAAACCAATTGTATCGCGGGGTTCTGGTTCTTCGATTAATAATCCCCCGACTTATATCCACATTGAGATACTCAGCAATTAATGTAATAAATATACCACCTCCTATTATACTGTGCTGTCTCATCCCCCTAACCATAGCTGATAAATAATAACCCACACAATAAGGTATACTTACAGCGCTTTGTGGGTCTCGAATACACATGTGGTAAAACAAATCCTGTTCATTTACCTTTTCCTTATTTTTACCTCGCTGTGTAATCGAGTTCGCTAGAAACTTATGAATTACTCTTAACTCAGCTCTATCTATATCCAAATAAGAGTAATTTCCCCCTTTAAATCGGTGATGGCTAGTCATTTGACTCCATGCACCATGCGTATCAAAATTTTCATCAATCTTCCTACCATTCAATATCAACCCTCGACAATCGGCAGATGCTAGCTCCTCAGGCGTATATATACGTAAGGCCTGAGCCATGTCTAGTAGAGACATGTGGCGCATCGAACCTCCTAACAAAAATCTAATAAAACTTCGATCTGTTAAACTAGCTACCCGATCATTTATTTCTATACTACACAATAATTCTTCACACCATACTTTATATACAGGTCTACGCATGTTGAATAATTGTACCCAATCGTTAAAAGTAGAATTACCATACCTCTGTGTAAGTAATTCTCTAATTGGCTCGGCCAATTCTACGGCTTCTAACGGTTCCCATTCTATTACCCTAGGTACTTCAACAGCTTTAGAATGAAGAGTGTGCAAGCTCCTTTGGTATTTTGGATAATCTATCCAACGTCTGTCTAATCTCAAGTTCGGGTGCAAATTTTCCACGTGCATATATGAAAATGTCATAACTGGATGAGGTATATCTTGTTTGTAATGGTTATCAACATCTTGTTGTTCCGCATTCTCAGGAGGAGCAATGCGAGCTTAGGATGAAGATTCACCCCTTTCAGTCTGCAAAACACATTAAACACAATTTTTGTGCATCCAAATATGCATTAGTGTCAGCAAAATCATCAATCAAAATAATTACAATTACATGTTCAATTTATATCAAACTTATGCTCATTTTCATATTTTTATCAAATCTACACCTTTTCAAATAAGCATATACGAAAATGTTTGCCAAGTTCATAAGCATTCAACTCAAATAACATGTAAAAATAATCATTGTTAGCAATTAAACAAGTTTCAAATGGCATTATCTCTCAAAAATCAAGTTCATGAATTTTAGACTTGAAAAAGTCCACTTTAATTCTCAAAAATCATGTTTAGGCTCAAAGTTTGGATCATTTAACTACCTAAACATGTTACACTACTTAATTTAGCAATAATTCATGACAAAAATCGGCCATAACCTGTTTATATCAAAAAGCCCCAAATTGCTCAAGAACACAAACCCTAGATTACTCAAAATTTGAAGTTTAAGGCTTCTAATCATGTTAAATAGCATCAATCTAGGTTATACAAGCATAATACATAAACAATTTAAGCATAATTACACTAAAAAGCATCAAAATCGAATTGGGTATAAATTTGCTCAAGAACACTAAATTTTCGGATTAAATGGTGTTTAGGTGTAGAAATTTACCGTTTTCCTTGAGTAATTCCTTGATAGCATCCTTCTCAACATGATTTTAGTAAAAAATGTGATGATTTTTGGTGAAAAAATTCGATTTTGAGAGTGTTTTTTCGGTATTTTTCGCAGAAAAATGGGTTGTGTGTGAGGGACTGATCTGTTCGGCCCTTTTTATTTTTTTTCTATAATTTTGGTCCTCCGTGACTTGCGGTATTTAACTCTTTCAAACTCCGTGAGTCGCGGCCATTTTTTTTTTTTAACAATCTTTAACTTATAAAACAATTAAGTAATTAATTTTAAAATTTTGTTTCCCTTGTTATTTAGGACGAGGTCGTTTCGGATCGATGTCCTAGTCCGTCCCTCGACAAAATTTTAAAATTTGTCTTTTTGTAGCGATTGTTTTAAAAGCTAAGATTTTTGGATTTTTTTAATGTTTTTGGCATACTTTAATTCAATAAGATTAAAAATAATGATAAATAAAAGTTCTCGTCCCTCCCTCGAGTAAAGCAATTTCGGTTCAATGACCTAGTCTTCAACTCACGACAAATTTTAAAAATCATATTTTTAACTAAGCGAAATAAAGTAAATTTTTGTTTTTAAATTCACACCAAAATTAAATTTAAAATGCATAAATTTAAAAATTCATATTTTAAAAATTAAAAATTCACACCAAACTTATATTATATTTTTGTTTTTATATATAAAAACTTATATTAAATATATTAATTTTCCAAATATTTACAATTTTAAATATATTGATTTTAAAAAGTTTACAATATTTATTTAATATTAATTTTAAAAATGTGGAAAAAATAAAATTAAAAATCTTTTTGGTCTTTTATCCCACTTTAATCAATCAAATATTATCAAAAACATACGCCCCTCTTTTCGGTAAAGTAATTTCGGTTCCATGACCTAATTTAACTCATGACGAATTTTTGAAATATTTTGGGTTGATTGATTAAAGATATTTATACCTTAAGAATAAACGTTAAATTTCGCAGTGATGTAATAAATTTTTGAATGATATCAATAATTTCGGTCGCAAGACCTAATTTTATCGAATACCAATTTAATACTTTATAGCGAACAAATTAGCGTTTATTATCAAAAGGTTAAAAATAAAAATAAAAATAAAAATGAAAACTGTACAAACTTACCTGTGAAATATATTTCTTAGTGATATGCTCTAGCCCACTCATAAGATAGTCGGACTAATTGATTTTCCATGGCTACATAGGCGTAACCTCGAGCATTTAATGTTTTTTCTTCTAAACATATGAACGGTCCATCTCTGCATAAAGTAACAAATTCGGTATTTGAATAGGTTTGATTATTTGAACATTTACCTTCGTGTGACCATTTTCCGCATTTGTGACATTTTTCAAGGTGTCGTGCTCTTATTTTCGCTGCGGATTTTGATTTTCCTTTACCAAATTGTAACTTATTATCTTCGCATCTGGATTCTTTTCTTACTCCGTCCAATTTACCTCTGATTAATGATACTATTTCACTCGGAAGTGTGTCATTATTACGTTTAGTGATCAAAGCGTGTAGCATTAGACCATGGTTTAATTCACAGGAAGTCTTCATTTCGTAAAAACCTAAAAAAAATAAAAATTCAGAATGGGGGGAGAAGACTAGTTCTTTAGGGTCTGCTAGGGAAAGACCATTCGGGTTCCATTTTCGAGAACTACACGAAAACAGAAAATCTAACTCTAACAGAAATACATATTATCCTTTAAAGACTTGATTCTCCTCACACTTAGTTAAAATTGTGATTAACATTATTTTCAATTGAATCATCAACAACTTGTATATCTTTGACTTTTACTTCAATCCATTTGTTGATTTCCTTCGTAACTTTCACAAATTCAACTAACATCGCCTTTTATTTTGGCGATAAATTGGATACTAATCGGTTACATAACTTAAATTTTCCCTTAATCTTAGCATCGTGAATCCGTTTATAAAGTTTCTTCGTTGGACTGTTAAAAATGGGTTCATCTAATTTCGTATCATCAACGGCATTCTTTGTGATTGGATCATCATTAAGTGTTTCTTCATCTTCCCCACACTTATGCGTTTTTATTGGTCTAACAGTTTTGGTTGGTGGAGATCTAAACTTTCGGTTCACAAAGGTGATCGATGTATCACCAACCCTAAGTGTCATTCTACCTTCTCTTACATCAATGAATGCCTCGGTGGTTGCTAAAAATGGGCGACCTAGAATTAGAGGAATATCAAGGTTTTCCTCCATATTAATCACTATGAAGTTTGCAACAAAGGTCAAACTTCCCACGTTAACAAGTAAATTATTTGCTATTCCAACCGGGTGTTTAATGGTTTGGTCAAATGATTGAACACCTATTTTGGTTGGTTTTAATTTACCCATGCCTAATCTTTTGTATAAGGAAAGAGGCATAATATTTGCACTTGCTCCTAAATCTGCGAGTCCATTACATACAGCACCATCATTAAGCAAGCAAGAAATGATAAATTCACCCGGGTCCCCTGCTTTAGTAAGTCGAGTTGGTTTGTAAACCTTTTTCGGGTGTTCTTTTCTTGGTTCTTTTACTTCTATTTGAACTTCTTGTTCACATTTTTCTTCATTTCTTGGAATGGGAGGTTTGTATAAGAATTCTTCTTCATCACTCAAATTTGACTCCTCCCTATATTCCAATTTTGATTTTTCATATGTTGTTGATAACATATTTATGTTTTCATTTTGAAGGTTTTCTTGAGTGGTGAAATTATGATTAACTTCATTGTCAACTTCCATCGGACCATGTATGTAATGTTTAACTCTGTGACCATTAACTTTAAATTCAATCCCATTTGAATTTATTAATTCTACTGTTCCGTATGGAAAAACTCTTTTGACTGTGAATGGTCCAGACCATCTTGATTTCAATTTAGCTTGAATCGTGAATTGAAAAGAAGAACTCTGTCTCCTTCTTTGAATTCTTTTGAACTTCTGATTCTTTTATCATGCCGTTTCTTCGTTCTTTCCTTATAGATTAAGGAATTTTCATATGCTTCATGTCTTAATTCTTCTAATTCGTTTAATTGACTTAACCATAGACGTCCAGCTTCATGTAAATCAAGATTACATGTCTTCAAAGCCCAAAATGCTTTGTGTTCAATTTCTACTGGAAGATGACATGCTTTTCCGTAAACGAGTTTAAAAGGTGTGGTTCCAATTGGAGTTTTGTAGGCTGTTCTAAAAGCCCAGAGTGCATCCTCCAATTTTATGGACCATTTCTTCGGATTTGATCCTACGGTTTTTTCTAGAATACGTTTTAAAGTTCGGTTGGTATTTTCAACTCGTCCACTTGTTTGTGGATGATATGCAGTGGAGATTTTATGAGTTACTCCATATCGTTTGAGAACTTTCTCAAGTTGATTATTACAAAAATGAGTTCCCCGATCACTTATTAAAGCTTTCGGTGTTCCAAACCTTGTAAAAAGACGTTTTAAAAAGTTGACTACAACTCGTGCATCGTTAGTTGGGAGAACTTGTGCTTCCGCCCATTTAGATACATAATCAATGGCTACGAGAATGTAGAGATTATTATGAGATTTTGGAAATGGACCCATAAAGTCAATACCCCAAATGTCAAATACTTCACATACTTGAATGACATTTTGTGGCATTTCATCACGTTGACTTATTTTTCCGGCCCTTTGACAAGCATAACAGGATTTGCAAAGAAGGTGCGCGTCTTTGTAAATTGTAGGCCAATAGAATCCAGCATCATAAACTTTTCTTGCTGTTAGTTGAGGCCCATAATGCCCTCCTGTTGGTCCTGTGTGACAATGGTTTAAGATTTTACTAGCTTCATCTCCGAATACACATCGGCGTATTATTCCATCTGGACAATTTTTAAACAGATGTGGATCTTCCCAGAAATAGTGTTTTATATCACTAAAGAATTTCTTTCATTTTTGGTACGACAATCCGTTTTGAAGGAATCCACATACTAAGTAGTTTGCATAGTCTGCAAACCATAGAATTTCATTATAATCTATCTTCAATAGATATTCATCAGGAAAGTTGTCTTGTATAGCCGATTCATTTAGAACTTCTAATTCAGGATTTTCAAGACGAGAAAGATGATCAGCGGCGAGATTTTCTGCTCCTCTTTTATCTCGGATTTCAATATCGAACTCTTGTAAGAGTAAGATCCAACGGATTAATCTTGGTTTAGCATCTTGTTTCAAAAATAGGTATCTAAGAGCAGAATGGTCGGTATAGACCACCGTTTTAGCTAGAACGAGATATGAACAAAATTTGTCAAAAGCAAAGACAATAGCAAGGAGTTCTTTTTCAGTAGTTGTGTAATTTGTTTGTGCTCCTTGTAACGTCTTACTAGCATAATATATAGGTTGAAATCATTTTTCAATCCTTTGTCCTAAAACGGCTCACATTGCAAAATCACTTGCATCGCACATTAGTTCAAACGGTAGATTCCAATTTGGTGTTATCATGATCGGCGCATTAGTGAGTTTCTCTTTAAGAATATTAAAAGATTTGATACATTTATCTGAAAAGATGAATGGAGCATCCTTTTCTAGGAGTTTATTCATAGGAGTGGCAATTTTAGAAAAATCTTTTATGAAACGTCGGTAAAAACCGGCATGCCCTAGAAAACTCCTAACTCCTCTAACATTAGTGGGATGTGGAAGTTTAGCAATTACATCTACTTTAGCTCTATCCACTTCAATTCCTTCCTTTGAAATTTTATGTCCAAGAACGATGCCTTCTTTAACCATGAAATGACATTTCTCCCAATTAAGTACTAGATTTGATTGTTCACATCTAATAAACATTCGTTCAAGATTAGCTAGACATGCTTCAAAAGTATCACCGAAGACTGAAAAGTCATCCATGAAAACTTCCATGCATTCTTCTATCATGTCGTGAAAAATCGCCATCATGCACCTTTGAAAGGTTGCAGGGGCGTTGCAAAGTCCAAATGGCATGCGTTTGTAAGCAAAAGTACCATAAGGGCACGTGAATGTGGTTTTCTCTTGGTCCTCGGGTGCTATTGGAATTTAAAAATATCCGGAAAAACCATCAAGAAAACAATAGTAACTATTTCCGGCTAATCTTTCCAATATTTGATCAATAAAAGGTAAGAGAAAGTGATCTTTTCTGGTGGCGTCATTTAATTTTCTATAATCAATACATACACGCCATCCTGTTACAGTCCTAGTAGGAATAAGCTCATTTTTTTCATTTGTAATGACAGTCATGCCACCCTTCTTAGGCACGCATTGAACTGGGCTTACCCATGGACTATCAGAAATTGGATAAATTAAACCTGCATCTAGCAGTTTAATAATTTCTTTCTTAACTACATCTTGCATATTAGGATTTAGTCTTCGTTGGCATTGCACATACGTTTTATGACCTTCTTCCATAAGGATTTTATGTGTGCAATACGAAGGACTTATTCCTTTAATATCATGAATCTTCCATGCAATGGCTGGTTTATGAGCTTTCAACACAGAAATGAGTTGTGATTTCTCATTTTCAGTAAGAGAAGACGATATTATTACAGGTAATTCAGATTCACCATGTAAATAAGCGTATTCTAAATGGTTTGGAAGTGGCTTTAACTCTAATGTCGGAGGTTCTTCTATCGATGATTTATATCGATATCTGTCTTCTTCTTTTAGCATTTGAATTTCTTCTGTTGTTGGTTCATATCCATTAGCCATTAGTGTAGCTAACATTTCAGCTTCATTAATTGGTTTAGTTCCTTCTCCTAAAGAACATTCTCCTGTTCCTTGTAATTCTGGAAATTCTTCTAACCATTCTGCATGTGAATCTATAGTTTGAATATAATAACATGTATCATCTGCAGATTGTGGTTGTTGCATAGCTCTATCAACTGAAAAGGTAACACTCTCGTCCTCTATACTTAGGGTCAATTTCTTACCGAACACGTCTATCATTGCTTTAGCCGTGCTTAAGAATGGTCTTCCTAATATGAGAGGAACTTGAGAATCTTCTTCCATGTCAAGAACAACAAAATCTACTGGAAATACTAAAGTACCAACTTTAACTAGCATGTTCTCCATTATCCCTCTAGGATATTTTATTGATCGATCGGCTAGTTGTATACTTATTCTTGTTGGTTTCAATTCTCCAAGGTCTAGTTTAGCGTATAATGAATACGGCATTAAATTTATACTAGCACCTAAGTCCGCCAATGCTTCTATTGAACTAAGACTACCCAGAAAACATGGAATTGTGAAACTTCCTGGATCAGATAATTTTTCTGGTATCTTATTTAACAGCACTGCTGAACAATTAGCATTCATAGTAACAGCCGAGAGTTCTTCCATTTTCTTTCTATTTGATATTAGATCTTTCAGAAATTTAGCATATCTAGGCATTCCTGAAATTACATCAATGAAAGGAAGATTGACATTTATTTGTTTAAACATATCCAAGAATTTGGATTGCTCGGCTTCAAGTTTCTCTTTTTTCATTTTACTCGGGTAAGGAAGTGGTGGTTGATATAGTTTAATATAAGGTTTATCCTTAACTGTGTTATCTTCATTAACCTTTTCAACTACCGGTTCTTTTTTCCTTATCTTGTTCAGGTTGTGGTTCTTGTGGAGTAGGAATAGCTTCATCAGAAATTACAGGTATTTCAGGTGGTTTAAGTGTTGTACCACTTCTTGTGGTAATGGCTTTAGCTGTTTCATTCCGGGGGTTTGCATTTGTATCACTAGGTAAACTTCCCGATTTTCTTTCACCTATTAACCTTGCTAGGTTACTTACTTCTTGTTCCAAATTTTGAATAGAAGCTTGTTGATTTCTAAATGCTTGAGCATTTTGTTCATTGGTTTGTTTCTGAGATGTGAAAAACTATGTTTGAGTTTCAACTAGCTTCGTCATCATATCTTCTAAATTCGGCTTTTTATCATCGGTTTGTGGTGGTTTGTTTTGAAAATTAGGTCTTTGCTGGTTGTAAGTATTATTAGATACTTGTTGATTGCTAGGACCTTGTTGATTGTTGTATGGAATATTTCGGTTATAATTCTGGTTTTAATTGTAAATTGGTCTTGGCGGTTGATAATTATTCTGATAATTATTTACAGACCTTTGGTTTAGATATGAAACATTCTCTCTTTGTTCCATTGTTAGCTCAATACTGAGACAATCTTTTGTCAAATGTGGTCCTCCACACTGCTCACAACTAATTCGTATTGAGTGGATATCTTTAGTCATCTTTTCCATTCGTCTCTCGACAACATCTGTCTTTGCGGAAATGGAATCTAAGTCATGGCTAGAATCGGCTCTAGCTGCTTTAGATGATCTAACGATATTTTTTTCTTGGTGCCACTCATGTGAGTGGGAAGCAGTGCTATCAATAATTTTGTAAGCATCAGTTTCTGTTTTCTTCATAATAGAACCACCAGCTGCTATATCGATGTCTTTCCTTGTAGTGATGTCGCATCCTTGGTAGAATATTTGTACTATTTGACAGGTGTCTAAATCATGTTGCGGACATCCTCTCAATAACTTTCCAAATCTGGTCCATGCCTCATATAGAGTTTCATTTAGTTTCTGTGTGAACGTAACAATTTCTCCTTGAAGTCTCATGGCTTTAGATGCTGGAAAGAATTGTTTAAGAAATTTTTCTACTAAAACGTCCCATGTATCAATCTCCCCTTCAGGTAACGATTCCAACCAATCTTTGGCTTCTCCCTTTAAAGTCCAGGGAAATAACATGAGATATATCTGTTCATCCTCAACTTCTCGGATTTTAAATAGTGTGCAGATCCTATTAAAGGTACGAAGATGTTCATTTGGATCTTCCTTCGGCGCACCACTAAATTGGCATTGATTAGTCACCATGTGTAGAATTTGTCCTTTGATTTCATAATCTGGCGCATTAATGTCTGGATGAGTAATTGCGTGACCTTGGCCAGTGCGTTTAGCTCTCATTCGGTCTTCCATACTTAGAGGTTCCAGATTTTCCATGATTGAATTTGTTGAATCTGAATCACTAGAGGATTCTGATTTAATGGTTCGTTCCTCAACAATCTCTGTTTGAATGATTGGTGGTTCCGGAGGAAAAATTAATGGTTCAGGATCTATGAATCGTCCCTGAATATTCTCCGGATTCTCAATTGTGAGGTCGGGTTCAAAAAATGGATTATCGGAAATTTGAATTGGAGTACTTGGTCGACTGGATGACGATTCTAAAGAAAAATCAACGGCGACAATATTAGCTAGATGTCTTGATCGAGTTACAGGTGGTGAACGTACAAAAGGTGGTGAACGTCTTGCTCGGTGCATTCACTGAATATCCTATTAGTTTTTAAAAGGAAAGAAAAATTATATAAGTTATCCAATTAATTTTCTTTTCTGATTTTGCCCACGTTTCGAATAGCCAAAAGATGCAGCAGAGGGGCAGGATTCGTTTGGTCTCAATATAATTGAATACTGTTTGGCTCCAATAACCCGGTCCACGTACAAATCCAACTATTACTACGAACCAGAAAATTTTGATGTCTATCAATTTAACCACTTAAAATAAATTTTCGTAATTTAAAGAAATATAGAGAAGAAGTAGAATAAAAATCTATGTCCTAAAACTAGAATGGCGAGAAATAAGAAAGAAAAAGAGCGCGTCGAAAAAGGTCGAAAAAGAAAAGGGTTGAAAAATAAAAGGCGTCAAAAAATAAGAAAGAAAAAGAGTGACTATGAAACTTTAAAATACTCGACTAACCCAACCTTATTACTATCACTAACTTAAAATTAAAATTGCAAATTGAGATTACTAATTGGAGTGATAATTGATACATAGGTAAAAGGCGTCGAAAAATAAAAATTAAGAAAGTAGCGCGTTGAAACTTAAAAAGGAACTAAAAACTAAAAACTAAAAGTTGCGTCTAAAAATATTAAAGCTTACAAGAAAAACTATATCCCAAATGGCAATATCTTAAAAAGATACTTAAACTTAAAAAGGCGTCACAAAATTCTAGAGCACCTAGATCTTAGTCTAAAGAAAAAGCACTTAAGGGATTTTACGCCAAAGCCTAAAAATCTAGAAGTAAAAATAACTATGGTAAAAACTATAACTTAAAACTAAAAATGAGCGAAAAATACAAAAATTACGCTAAAACAATTAAAAAGGTACAAAATATAAAAATACACTAAAAGTTGTAAAAATGTACAATTTTTATAAAAATATTATTTTTATATTATTTATTTTATAAAACTATTAATTTTACAATTTAATTAAACTAATTAAACTAAATATATAAAATAATTAAAACTAAACTAAATTAATTAATTAACAAAACCTAATTAGGGTTTTAAAATTAATAATAATAATAATTATCCGTAATAAATGCTGATTAGGGTTTCTGTCGGTGTCAGGGTGGCTCCGCGAGTCGCGGTACACCTGGCAACAAACTCCGCGAGTCGCGGGGTTTGATATTTCAGATGAGGTGGGTTCGTTTGACAGGTTTCGTAGTTTTTTTTTCCTGTTTTAATAATTAAATAAAATATTTATATAAATTAAATAAAAACTTATGTTTTAAAAACTAAAATAAAATAGAAATACTTTATAATTTTATAAAAATCTTAAAAATAGATTTATATATATATATATTTTTTCGTTTTTTTTATGTTTTAAACAAAAACAAAATATTTAAATAAGACTTATATTTTTTTATAAAATAAAAAATAAAGAAACTTTACAAAACTTAAATATTTAACAAACTCTTAAAAATATTTATATTTTTGTTTTTCTTTTTATGTTTTCGAATATTTAAAACGTATTTTTACAAAACCGTATTTTTATAAAAGTAAACTAAAAATAAATTTTTTTTTTTTTTATATTTATATTAGCGTTGCGCTTCCGGCTTTTAAGCAAGAAATCGATTCCCCGGCAGCAGCGCCAAAAATACTTGATAGTTAAAGCTAAGGGGTATAAAATACTATTAAATTTTACTAGGAAATACTATTAAATATGCTACAATTTTACACAAGATATTTATTTATTTATAGAATGGATATACTTAAACCTTGCTACAACACTTATAGGCAGTGTACCTAATCGTACAGTAGTGTAGTTTTTAGTAAGTCCGGTTCGTTCCACAGGGAAAAAATCTTTAAACAAAGCTTAACGCTATATTAGTTTTATTTTATAAAAATACAAATATATATATAAGTAATATTATTATTATAAAAAGGGGATTTTTACCGTTTAATGACCGGTTTATCGATTTTAAAACTTAGTCGCAGTTAAAACCTAATGTAAAATATTAAATAAATAAAAGACTTAATTTAAAGCGTAAAGTAAATAACGACAATAAAGTTGCGATAAATAAAAGTGCGATAAAATAAAATTGCGATAATTAAAAAGTACGATAATTAAAAGTGCAATTAAATACAATAACAATAAATAAAAGTGCGATAATTAAAAGTGCAATTAAATATAAAATAAAGGAAATTAAATATGAAATAAAATAATTATGCTTATTTAAACTTCCATAATCATGATGTTTGACGTGTTGAATTTAGTTTATTCCCATGGGTTAATTGTTCTTTGTCCTGGATTATTTAATATGTCCATACGGATTTGTCCATAATAGTCCATCAGTCATAAATATAAAGAGCGAAAGCCTTCGTCAAATTATTCTTATTCCCGAAGTCAAATATTCCAACTAATTGGGGATTCGAATTGTAACAAGGTTTTAATACTTTGTTTAATGAATACACCAGGTTATCGACTGCGTGTAAACCAAGGTTTTAGTACTTTGTTAACAATTACACCAATTACCCTTGAATGTAATTCACCCCTATTTCAACAAGTCTATTAACTATTAATCCAGTTCCGTGTCCGGTAAAATGAATAATTATTGGTATTTATAGATATCCCGCCCACCGTACCAAGTCAAGCGTATGTGGTTATATATAAGTACGTCAAATTATAAGTTTGTATATTAAATTAACAAGGTATTGTTTAGTTAATATAAAACCCATTAATAGCCCATAGTCTAATTTCCACAAGTGTCGTTCTTTTATCCAAACCCCAATTATGGTACAAAGCCCAATTACCCAATTTTAGTATTTTTAGCCCAACATCATGATTACTTCGGTATTAAATAAGCATAATAATAACTTAGCTACGAGACATTAATGAAAATAATATAAACATAACTTACAATGATTAAAAATAGCGTAGTGTTACACGGACAGAATTTCGACTTACACCCTTACAACATTCGCTAACATACCCTTATTATTAGGATTTAAAATTAAAATATAAATATATATATATATATATATATACGTTTACATATATTGAGAGAGTGATAGATTATGGATATTAAAAACGTTCAGAATTCGCTGGCTTTTATAGGCAGTTTCAGTTTTTGGGGCTCCGCAAGTCGCGGGGTTTTTGGCCTTCAAACTCCGCAAGTCGCGGAGTTTGTTTTTACAGCTCACACAGCCTTGGCTCCTAGCTTGCCGACGGTTTATAATATATTATATAATATATAAATAATTATAAGAATTATTTAAATATTATATTATATTTATGTGCATAGTTGACTTGTAATTTTTAGTCCGTTGCGTCGAGCGTTGAGAGTTGACTCATATCCCGGTTCCAGATTTTCGAACGTCCTTGCGTACAATTTAATATCATGTACTTTACGTTTTGAATCTTGTACTCTTGTAATTTCGAGACGTTTCTTATCAATAATTGGAACCTCTTTGATTGTATTTTGTACTTTTGAGCTTTTTGGTCGTCTACGTCTTCAATTCATCGAATCTGTCTTTTGTCTTCACCTTTTATTATTTAAACGAATATCACTTGTAAATAGAACAATTGCAACTAAAATCTTGTCTTTCTTGAGGAATAATGCTATGAAATATATGTTCGTTTTTAGCATTATCAAATATTCCCACACTTGAGCGTTGCTTGTCCTCAAGCAATATAGTCTTGAAATACTAGAATCACTTCTTTATTCTTCACACTTTGTACATCAGTGATTTCTATACGGCGGTATAAACAATGGTAGTAACGATGTGGTTACAGTCCCACATGACTATAAAATTTAGATCCATTAAGGAAATTGGATCTTTATGAAAACATTTGATCTTTTTGAAAATTCAATCTAGTTTTTACCCTAGATTAGTTTTCCGGAATAACCCTTCACCAGTGTTTGCAAATTCTTTTTGTGGGTTTGGTGGGTTTCAGATTTGAAAATTTTAGCTCAAAACTTGCGGTTTTGTGTCACCCACTTGCTAACCTTGTATTAGGAAAGCAACACGTCCAGTATAGTTGCTCCGTATATTACCTTTCGGCAAACTACCGTCCGGTTGTAAAGGAAAGCGTTGAACAAGCAACTGTTAAGGCAATGTCCCCTGACATGCTTTTAATTATGGTCTATAACGTGTCGGACGCAATTAATATCCTTTGTAGGAGCAATAGTAAAGCTCACCCTTATAATTTTTCGGTCTGGCACAAGGTCCTGTCTTTGACCATGCTATGTAACCACCGTTCTTACGGTTGACACCCGATTTAGTTCAGGTGACCGAATGAATTCCAGGTGAATTCCTAGGATTTTACGTTCAAAGGTAATGAACGCATTGAAAATGGGTTTTCAGAAAACAAATCGGTTTGGAATTTTGATCAAAATATTTTCTCGTTCAAGCTCGAGTTTAGATATCATTGAATTCCATGAGTTTGTAATTCTCAATCTTTAAGGTTAATCTCTAGGATTGAGTAATATCAGTCTTAAAAGCTGATTTTTGATCTTTAAGGAGATTATCTTTTCTAGGGATCTGATTCATTAGTCTTATCAAGCTAATTTGCACGGCGTCCTCCCCATTTTACAAGATAGATCCTCTCATGGTTAGGATAAGTCTGACCACTTGGCGACCCTGTTTGATGCTGAGGTCCGTGGATTTCCTGCTGATTTTAGTGATGACTTTTCTAGATTTTTCATCAACCTACAGCTGGTCTGGACGACAACTTCATGACCTAAATCAAGAAGCGCGTTTCTTTTTCGAAAGACTTTACTTCCTTTAAATGATGGAATTGATTCATCGTGTAGATCCATCTCTTCTTTTCTTTCATTGGGTAAAACAGTTAATTATCGTCCAAAACAAAAGTATTTTCAATTATTTGTACAAAAATATGTGATATATGTTTTGAATAACTTGGTAAAAATTTCCCACACTTGGCTTTTATTTTTCCTTTTTGTTCTCCTCTATTCCATTTTAAATGAATTCTAACATTTTGGTTTGTTTCTCAATTTATGTCCTTTCCAAGGTAACAATAATTTCAGTGTTAACACCTAGTTTTATCGTTCATAAATATGTATAAACATGATTTTGAGTTCATTTAATTGAAAATTTTGAAAAATTTTACTAGAATTGGGTAGTTAGTATATAAGACTAGGGCTGTTCTTTATTATCAGAGAGCACTAGATTCTAATACAACTACTGCTTTACTAGTATTTCTAATGGTAACCAAGTGTATAAAGTAAAAATTTTAAAATCTGAAAGAATTTAACCCCTTCCCACACTTAAGATCTTGCAATGCCCTCATTTGCAAGAAATCAGTAACAATTTAAATTATTGAGGGTGATTAGCGTAGAAAAATGATTAAATTTTACCAAAGTTTCCAAACATATTGGCGTTTGTTTGCTAAATGATAAATGGTGCACATCATTTGTTTATTCCGTCTTGTTGTTACATCACATTTATTTTTCATCTTGTCGTCAAAATTAGTAGCTTTTGCTGAACTTAATGCCAGTCTTTGAAAATGCGTTGTTTTACCCTGTTGTGTACATAAGATAAACTGCAAACATATATACATATTTTTGAAGTTTGGTATATTACCCCACATTCAAAAATTATTAAAATCTAATAATAAAAGTTAGAAATTTATAAAAAACTATTACAATATCAACATAAGTGTATAATGTAGTAACATTACAAAAATAAAATAAATAAAACTAAATAAACTAGGGTTGTTACTGATACCAGTAGGGGTTCCATGCATAACCGTATGTGTTATAAAATGCTTCAGCTGGGTTATAAGTAGGATACGGTGGTTGCATCTCTATAGACCAGGGAGGAAATACGGGCGTTGGAGTAGGAATATAGTTTCTACCTATATGTTGGCAATGAGCCATGATTTGGTTTTGATGAACTTGCCAATCTTCAAATGCTCGATGTCTAGCATTTTCATACTCTTGTGAAGCTATAAACCTTTGCATTTCTGTCATTTCATTTCCCCCTCCCACATTACCCGGCTATTGATTTCTCTCAACCTGTGGATGTCTTCCATTATAGGCTACTGCGGCGTTATTTCGCCTCTTCAAAACCTTAGCACCATGATATACATTTAAACCAATTGTATCGCGGGGTTCTGGTTCTTCGATTAATAATCCCCCCGACTTATATCCACATTGAGATACTCAGCAATTAATGTAATAAATATACCACCTCCTATTATACTGTGCGGTCTCATCCCCTAACCATAGCTGATAAATAATAACCTACACAATAAGGTATACTTACAGCGCTTTGTGGGTCTCGAATACACATGTGGTAAAACAAATCCTGTTCATTTACCTTTTCCTTATTTTTACCTCGCTGTGTAATCGAGTTCGCTAGAAACCTATGAATTACTCTTAACTCAGCTCTATCTATATCCCAATAAGAGTAATTTCCCCCTTTAAATCGGTGATGGCTAGTCATTTGACTCCATACACCATGCGTATCAAAATTTTCATCAATCTTCCTACCATTCAATATCAACCCTCGACAATCGGCAGATGCTAGCTCCTCAGGCGTATATATACGTAAGGCCTGAGCCATGTCTAGTAGAGACATGTGGCGCATCGAACCTCCTAACAAAAATCTAATAAAACTTTGATCGGTTAAACTAGCTACCCGATCATTTATTTCTATACTACACAATAATTCTTCACACCATACTTTATATACAGGTCTACGCATGTTGAATAATCGTACCCAATTGTTAAAAGTAGAATTACCATACCTCTGTGTAAGTAATTCTCTAATTGGCTCGGCCAATTCTACGGCTTCTAACGGTTCCCATTCTATTACCCTAGGTACTTCAACAGCTTTAGAATGAAGAGTGTGCAAGCTCCTTTGGTATTTTGGATAATCTATCCAACGTCTGTCTAATCTCAAGTTCGGGTGCAAATTTTCCACGTGCATATCTGAAAATGTCATAACTGGATGAGGTATATCTTCTTTGCAATGGTTATTAACATCTTGTTGTTCCGCATTCTCAGGAGGAGCAATGCGAGCTTGGGATGAAGATTCACCCCTTTCAGTCTGCAAAACACATTAAACACAATTTTTGTGCATCCAAATATGCATTAGTATCAGGAAAATCATCAATCAAAATAATTACAATTACATGTTCAATATATATCAAACTTATGCTCATTTTCATATTTTTATCAAATCTACACTTTTTCAAATAAGCATATACGAAAATGTTTGCCAAGTTCATAAGCATTCAACTCAAATAACATGTAAAAATAATCATTATTAGCAATTAAACAAGTTTCAAATGGCATTATCTCTCAAAAATCAAGTTCATGAATTTTAGACTTGAAAAAGTCCACTTTAATTCTCAAAAATCATGTTTAGGCTCAAAGTTTGGATCATTTAACTACCTAAATATGTTACACTACTTAATTTAGCAATAATTCATGACAAAAATCGGTCATAACCTGTTTATATCAAAAAGCCCCAAATTGCTCAAGAACAGAAACCCTAGATTACTCAAAATTTGAAGTTTAAGGCTTCTAATCATGTTAAATAGCATCAATCTAGGTTATACAAGCATAATACATAAACAATTTAAGCATAATTACACTAAAAAGAATCAAAATCGAATTAGGTATAAATTTGCTAAAGAACACTAAATTTTCGGATTAAATGGTGTTTAGGTGTAGAAATTTACCGTTTTCCTTGAGTAATTCCTTGATAGCATCCTTCTCAACATGATTTTAGTAAAAAATGTGATGATTTTTGGTGAAAAAATTCGATTTTGAGAGTGTTTTTTCGGTATTTTTCGCAGAAAAATGGGTTGTGTGTGAGGGACTGATCTGTTCGGCCCTTTTTATTTTTTTCTGTAAATTTGGTCCTCCCGACTTGTGGTACTTTACTCTTTCAAACTCCGCGAGTCGCGGCCATTTTTTTTTAACAATCTTTAACTTATAAAACAATTAAGTAATTAATTTTAAAATTTTGTTTCCCTTGTTATTTAGGACGAGGTCGTTTCGGATCGATGTCCTAGTCCGTCCCTCGACAAAATTTTAAAATTTGTCTTTTTGTAGCGATTGTTTTAAAAGCTAAGATTTTTGGGTTTTTTTAATGTTTTTGGCATACTTTAATTCAATAAGATTAAAAATAATGATAAATAAAAGTTCTCGTCCCTCCCTCGGGTAAAGCAATTTCGGTTCAATGACCTAGTCTTCAACTCACGACGAATTTTAAAAATCATATTTTTAACTTAGCGAAATAAAGTAAATTTTTGTTTTTAAATTCACACCAAACTTAAATTTAAAATGCATAAATTTAAAAATTCATATTTTAAAAATTAAAAATTCACACCGAACTTATATTATATTTTTGTTTTTATACATACAAACTTATATTAAATATATTAATTTTCTAAATATTTACAATTTTAAATATATTGATTTTAAAAAGTTTACAATATTTATTTAATATTAATTTTAAAAATGTGGTAAAATTAAAATTAAAAATCTTTTTGGTCTTTTATCCTACTTTAATCAATCAAATATTATCAAAAACATACGCCCCTCTTTTCGGTAAAGTAATTTTGGTTCCATGACCTAATTTAACTCATGACGAATTTTTGAAATATTTTGGGTTGATTGATTAAAGATATTTATACCTTAAGAATAAACGTTAAATTTCGCAGTGATGTAATAAATTTTTGAATGATATCAATAATTTCGGTCGCAAGACCTAATTTTATCGAATACCAATTTAATACTTTATAGCGAACAAATTAGCATTTATTATCAAAAGGTTAAATATAAAAATAAAAATAAAAATGAAAACTGTACAAACTTACCTGTGAAATATATTTCTTAGTGATATGCTCTAGCCCACTCATAAGATAGTCGGACTAATTGATTTTCCATGGCTACATAGGCGTAACCTCGAGCATTTAATGTTTTTTCTTCTAAACATATGAACGGTCCATCTCTGCATAAAGTAACAAATTCGGTATTTGAATAGGTTTGATTATTTGAACATTTACCTTCGTGTGACCATTTTCCGCATTTGTGACATTTTTCAAGGTGTCGTGCTCTTATTTTCGCTGCGGATTTTGATTTTCCTTTACCAAATTGTAACTTATTATCTTCACATCTGGATTCTTTTCTTACTCCGTCCAATTTACCTCTGATTAATGATACTATTTCACTCGGAAGTGTGTCATTATTACGTTTAGTGATCAAAGCGTGTAGCATTAGACCATGGTTTAATTCACAGGAAGTCTTCATTTCGTAAAAACCTAAAAAAAATAAAAATTCAGAATGGGGGGAGAAGACTAGTTCTTTAGGGTCTGCTAGGGAAAGACCATTCGGGTTCCATTTTCGAGAACTACACGAAAACAAAAAATCTAACTCTAACAGAAATACATATTATCCTTTAAAGACTTGATTCTCCCCACACTTAGTTAAAATTGTGATTAACATTATTTTCAATTGAATCATCAACAACTTGTATATCTTTGACTTTTACTTCAATCCATTTGTTGATTTCCTCCGTAACTTTCACAAATTCAACTAACATCGCCTTTTCTTTTGGCGATAAATTGGATACTACTAGGTTACATAACTTAAAGTTTCCCTTAATCTTAGCATCGTGAATCCGTTTATAAAGTTTCTTCGTTGGACTGTTAAAAATGGGTTCATCTAATTTCGTATCATCAACGGCATTCTTTGTGATTGGATCATCATTAAGTGTTTCTTCATCTTCCCCACACTTATGCATTTTTATTGGTCTAACACTTTTGGTTGGTGGAGATCTAAACTTTCGGTTCACAAAGGTGATCGATGTATCACCATCCCTAAGTGTCATTCTACCTTCTCTTACATCAATGAATGCCTCGGTGGTTGCTAAAAATGGGCGACCTAGAATTAGAGGAATATCAAGGTTTTCCTCTATATTAATCACTATGAAGTTTGCAACAAAGGTCAAACTTCCCACGTTAACAAGTAAATTATTTGCTATTCCAACCGGGTGTTTAATGGTTTGGTCAAATGATTGAACACCTATTTTGGTTGGTTTTAATTTACCCATGCCTAATCTTTTGTATAAGGAAAGAGGCATAATATTTTCACTTACTCCTAAATCTGCGAGTCCATTATATACAGCACCATCATTAAGCAAGCAAGAAATGATAAATTCACCCGGGTCTCCTGCTTTAGTAAGTCGAGTTGTTTTGTAAACCTTTTTCGGGTGTTCTTTTCTTGGTTCTTTCACTTCTATTTGAATTTCTTGTTCACATTTTTCTTCGTTTCTTGGAATGGGAGGTTTGTATAAGAATTCTTCTTCATCACTCAAATTTGACTCCTCCCTATATTCCAATTTTAATTTTTCATATGTTGTTGATAACATATTTATGTTTTCATTTTGAAGATTTTCTTGGGTGGTGAAATTATGATTAACTTCATTGTCAACTTCCATCGGACCATGTATGTAATGTTTAACTCTGTGACCATTAACTTTAAATTCAATCCCATTTGAATTTATTAATTCTACTGTTCCGTATGGGAAAACTCTTTTGACTGTGAATGGTCCAGACCATCTTGATTTCAATTTTCTAGGAAATAGCTTGAATCGTGAATTGAAAAGAAGAACTCTGTCTCCTTCTTTGAATTCTTTTGAACTTCTGATTCTTTTATCATGCCATTTCTTCGTTCTTTCCTTATAGATTAAGGAATTTTCATATGCTTCATGTCTTAATTCTTCTAATTCGTTTAATTGACTTAACCGTAGACGTCCAGCTTCATGTAAATCAAGATTACATGTCTTCAAAGCCCAAAATGCTTTGTGTTCAATTTCTACTGGAAGATGACATGCTTTTTCGTAAACGAGTTTAAAAGGTGTGGTTCCAATTGGAGTTTTGTAGGCTGTTCTAAAAGCCCAGAGTGCATCCTCCAATTTTATGGACCATTCCTTCGGATTTGATCCTACGGTTTTTTCTAGAATACGTTTTAAAGTTCGGTTGGTATTTTCAACTTGTCCACTTGTTTGTGGATGATATGCAGTGGAGATTTTATTAGTTACTCCATATCTTTTGAGAACTTTCTCAAGTTGATTATTACAAAAATAAGTTCCCCGATCACTTATTAAAGCTTTCGGTGTTCCAAACCTTGAAAAAAGACGTTTTAAAAAGTTGACTACAACTCGTGCATCGTTAGTTGGGAGAGCTTGTGCTTCCGTCCATTTAGATACATAATCAATGGCTACGAGAATGTAGAGATTATTATGAGATTTTGGAAATGCACCCATAAAGTCAATACCCCAAATGTCAAATACTTCACATACTTGAATTACATTTTGTGGCATTTTATCACGTTGACTTATTTTTTCGGCCCTTTGACAAGCATCACAGGATCTGCAAAGAAGGTGCTCGTCTTTGTAAATTGTAGGCCAATAGAATCCAGCATCATAAACTTTTCTTGCTGTTAGTTGAGGCCCATAATGCCCTCCTGTTGGTCCTGTGTGACAATGGTTTAAGATTTTACTAGCTTCATCTCCGAATACACATCGGCGTATTATTCCATCTGGACAATTTTTAAACAGATGTGGATCTTCCCAGAAATAGTGTTCTATATCACTAAAGAATTTCTTTCGTTTTTGGTACGACAATCCTTTTTCAAGGAATCCACATACTAAGTAGTTTGCATAGTCTGCAAACCATGGAATTTCATTATAATCTATCTTCAATAGATATTCATCAGGAAAGTTGTCTTGTATGGCCGATTCATTTAGAACTTCTAATTCAGGATTTTCAAGACGAGAAAGATGATCAGCGGAGATTTTCTGCTCCTCTTTTATCTCGGATTTCAATATCGAACTCTTGTAAGAGTAAGATCCAACGAATTAATCTTAGTTTAGCATCTTGTTTCGAAAATAGGTATCTAAGAGCAGAATGGTCGGTATAGACCACCGTTTTAGCTAGAACGAGATATGAACGAAATTTGTCAAAAGCAAAGACAATAGCAAGGAGTTCTTTTTCAGTAGTTGTGTAATTTGTTTGTGCTCCTTGTAACGTCTTACTAGCATAATATATAGGTTGAAATCGTTTTTCAATCCTTTGTCCTAAAACGGCTCCCATTGCAAAATCACTTGCATCGCACATTAGTTCAAATGGTAGATTCCAATTTGGTGTTATCATGATCGGCGCATTAGTGAGTTTCTCTTTAAGAATATTAAAAGATTTGATACATTCATCTAAAAAGATGAATGGAGCATCCTTTTCTAGGAGTTTATTCATAGGAGTGGCGATTTTAGAAAAATCTTTTATGAAACGTCGGTAAAAACTGGCATGCCCTAGAAAACTCCTAACTCCTCTAACATTGGTGGGATGTGGAAGTTTAGCAATTACATCTACTTTAGCTCTATCCACTTCAATTCCTTCCTTTGAAATTTTATGTCCAAGAACGATGCCTTCTTTAACCATGAAATGGCATTTCTCCCAATTAAGTACTAGATTTGATTGTTCACATCTAATAAGCATTCGTTCAAGATTAGCTAGACATGCTTCAAAAGTATCACCGAAGACTGAAAAGTCATCCATAAAAACTTCCATGCATTCTTCTATCATGTCGTGAAAAATCGCCATCATGCACCTTTGAAAGGTTGCAAGGGCGTTGCAAAGTCCAAATGGCATGCGTTTGTAAGCAAAAGTACCATAAGGGCACGTGAATGTGGTTTTTTCTTGGTCCTCGGGTGCTATTGGAATTTGAAAATATCCGGAAAAACCATCAGGAAAACAATAGTAACTATTTCCGGCTAATCTTTCCAACATTTGATCAATAAAAGGTAAGGGAAAGTGATCTTTTCTGGTGGCGTCATTTAATTTTCTATAATCAATACATACACGCCATCCTGTTACAGTCCTAGTAGGAATAAGCTCATTTTTTTCATTTGTAATGACAGTCATGCCACCCTTCTTAGGCACGCATTGAACTGGGCTTACCCATGGACTATCAGAAATTGGATAAATTAAACCTGCATCTAGCAGTTTAATAATTTCTTTCTTAACTACATCTTGCATATTAGGATTTAGTCTTTGTTGGCGTTGCACATACGTTTTATGACCTTCTTCCATAAGGATTTTATGTGTGCAATACGAAGGACTTATTCCTTTAATATCATGAATCTTCCATGCAATGGCTGGTTTATGAGCTTTCAACACAGAAATGAGTTGTGATTTCTCATTTTCAGTAAGAGAAGACGATATTATTACAGGTAATTCAGATTCACCATGTAAATAAGCGTATTCCAAATGGTTTGGAAGTAGCTTTAACTCTAATGTCGGAGGTTCTTCTATCGATGATTTATATCGATATCTGTCTTCTTCTTTTAGCATTTGAATTTCTTTTGTTGTTGGTTCATATCCATTAGCCATTAGTGTAGCTAACATTTCAGCTTCATTAATTGGTTCAGTTCCTTCTCCAAAAGAACATTCTCCTGTTCCTTGTAATTCTGGAAATTCTTCTAACCATTCTGCATGTGAATCTATAGTTTGAATATAATAACATGTATCATCTGTAGATTGTGGTTGTTGCATAGCTCTATCAACTGAAAAGGTAACACTCTCGTCCTCTATACTTAGGGTCAATTTCTTACCGAACACGTCTATCATTGCTTTAGCCGTGTTTAAGAATGGTCTTCCTAATATGAGAGGAACTTGAGAATCTTCTTCCATGTCAAGAACAACAAAATCTACTGGAAATACTAAAGTACCAACTTTAACTAGCATGTTCTCCATTATCCCTCTAGGATATTTTATTGATCGATCGGCTAGTTGTATACTTATTCTTGTTGGTTTCAATTCTCCAAGGTCTAGTTTAGCGTATAATGAATACGGCATTAAATTTATACTAGCACCTAAGTCTGCCAATGCTTCTATTGAACTAAGACTACCCAGAAAACATGGAATTGTGAAACTTCCTGGATCAGATAATTTTTCTGGTATCTTATTTAACAGCACTGCTGAACAATTAGCATTCATAGTAACAGCCGAGAGTTCTTCCAATTTTTTTCTATTTGATATTAGATCTTTCAGAAATTTAGCATATCTACGCATTCCTGAAATTACATCAATGAAAGGAAGATTGACATTTATTTGTTTAAACATATCCAAGAATTTGGATTGCTCGGCTTCAAGTTTCTCTTTTTTCATTTTACTCGGGTAAGGAAGTGGTGGTTGATATGGTTTAACATAAGGTTTATCATTAAATGTGTTATCTTCATTAACCTTTTCAACTACCGGTTCTTTTTTCCTTATCTTGTTCAGGTTGTGGTTCTTGTGGAGTAGGAATAGCTTCATCAGAAATTACAGGTATTTCAGGTGGTTTAAGTGTTGTACCACTTCTTGTGGTAATGGCTTTAGCTGTTTCATTCCGGGGGTTTGCATTTGTATCACTAGGTAAACTTCCCGGTTTTCTTTCACCTATTAACCTTGCTAGGTTACTTACTTCTTGTTTCAAATTTTGAATAGAAGCTTGTTGATTTCTAAATACTTGAGCATTTTGTTCATTGGTTTGTTTCTGAGATGTGAAAAACTGTGTTTGAGTTTCAACTAGCTTCGTCATCATATCTTCTAAATTTGGCTTTTTATCATCGGTTTGTGGTGGTTTGTTTTGAAAATTCGGTCTTTGCTGGTTGTAAGAATTATTAGATACTTGTTGATTGCTAGGACCTTGTTGATTGTTGTATGGAATATTTCGGTTATAATTTTGGTTTTGATTGTAAATTGGTCTTGGCGGTTGATAATTATTCTGATAATTATTTCCAGGCCTTTGGTTTAGATATGAAACATTCTCTCTTTGTTCTATTGTTAGCTCAATACTGAGACAATCTTTTGTCAAATGTGGTCCTCCACACTGCTCACAACTAATTCGTATTGAGTGGATATCTTTAGTCATCTTTTCCATTTATCTCTCGACAGCATCTATCTTTGCGGAAATGGAATCTAAGTCATGGCTAGAATCGGCTCTAGCTGCTTTAGATAATCTAACGATATCTTTTTCTTGGTGCCACTCATGTGAGTGGGAAGTAGTGTTATCAATAATTTTGTAAGCATCAGTTTCTGTTTTCTTCATAATAGAACCACCAGCTGCTATATCGATGTCTTTCCTTGTAGTGATGTCGCATCCTTGGTAGAATATTTGTACTATTTGACAGGTGTCTAAACCATGTTGCGGACATCCTCTCAATAACTTTCCAAATCTGGTCCATGCCTCATATAGAGTTTCATTTGGTTTCTGTGTTAACGTAACAATTTCTCCTTGAAGTCTCACGGCTTTAGATGCTGGAAAGAATTGTTTAAGAAATTTTTCTACTAAAACGTCGCATGTATCAATCGCCCCTTCAGGTAACGATTCCAACCAATCTTTGGCTTCTCCCTTTAAAGTCCAGGGAAATAACATGAGATATATCTGTTCATCCTCAACTTCTCGGATTTTAAATAGTGTGCAGATCCTATTAAAGGTACGAAGATGTTCATTTGGATCTTCCTTCGGCGCACCACTAAATTGGCATTGATTAGTCACCATGTGTAGAATTTGTCCTTTGATTTCATAATCTGGCGCATTAATGTCTGGATGAGTAATTGCGTGACCTTGGCCAGTGCGTTTAGCTCTCATTCGGTCATCCATACTTAGAGGTTCCAGATTTTTCATGATTGAATTTGTTGAATCTGAATCACTAGAGGATTCTGATTTAATAGTTCGTTCCTCAACAATCTCTGTTTGAATGATTGGTGGTTCTGGATGAAAAATTAATGGTTCAGGATCTATGAATCGTCCCTGAATATTCTCCGGATTCTCAATTGTGAGGTCGGGTTCAAAAAATGGATTATCGAAAATTTGAATTGGAGTACTTGGTCGACTGGATGACGATTCTAAAGAAAAATCAACGGCGACAATATTAGCTAGATGTCTTGATCGAGTTACAGGTGGTGAACGTACAAAAGGTGGTGAACGTCTTGCTCGGTGCATTCACTGAATATCCTATTAGTTTTTAAAAGGAAAGAAAAATTATATAAGTTATCCAATTAATAGACTTTTCTGATTTTGCCCATGTTTCAAATAGCCAAAAGATGCAGCAGAGGGGCAGGATTCGTTTGGTCTCAATATAATTGAGTACTGTTTGGCTCCAATAACCCGGTCCACGTACAAATCCAACTATTACTACGAACCAGAAAATTTTGATGTCTATCAATTTAACCACTTAAAATAAATTTTCGTAATTTAAAGAAATATAGAGAAGAAGTAGAATAAAAATCTATGTCCTAAAACTAGAATGGCGAGAAATAAGAAAGAAAAAGAGCGCGTCGAAAAAGGTCGAAAAAGAAAAGGGTTGAAAAATAAAAGGCGTCGAAAAATAAGAAAGAAAAAGAGTGACTATGAAACTTTAAAATACTCGACTAACCCAACCTTATTACTATTACTAACTTAAAATTAAAATTGCAAATTGAGATTACTAATTGGAGTGATAATTGATACATAGGTAAAAGGCGTCGAAAAATAAAAATTAAGAAAGTAGCGCGTTGAAACTTAAAAAGGAACTAAAAACTAAAAACTAAAAGTTGCGTCTAAAAATATTAAAGCTTACAAGAAAAACTATATCCCAAATGGCAATATCTTAAAAATGTACTAAAACTTAAAAGGCGTCGCAAAATTCTAGAGCACCTAGATCTTAGTCTAAAGAAAAAGCACTTAAGGGATTTTACGGCAAAGTCTAAAAAATCTAGAAGTAAAAATAACTATGGCAAAAACTATAACTTAAAACTAAAAATGAGCGAAAAATACAAAAATTACGCTAAAACAATTAAAAAGGTACAAAATATAAAAATACACTAAAAGTTGTAAAAATGTACAATTTTTATAAAAATATTATTTTTATATTATTTATTTTATAAAACTATTAATTTTACAATTTAATTAAACTAATTAAACTAAATATATAAAATAATTAAAACTAAACTAAATTAATTAATTAACAAAACCTAATTAGGGTTTTAAAATTAATAATAATAATAATTATCCGTAATAAATGCTGATTAGGGTTTCTGTCGGTGTCAGGGTGGCTCCGCGAGTCTCGGTACACCTGGCAACAAACTCCGCGAGTCGCGGGGTTTGATATTTCAGATGAGGTGGGTTCGTTTGACAGGTTTCGTAGTTTTTTTTTTCTGTTTTAATAATTAAATAAAATATTTATATAGATTAAATAAAAACTTATGTTTTAAAAACTAAAATAAAATAGAAATACTTTATAATTTTATAAAAATCTTAAAAATAGATTTATATATATATTTTTTTCGTTTTTTTTATGTTTTAAATAAAAACAAAATATTTAAATAAGACTTATATTTTTATAAAATAAAAAATAAAGAAACTTTAGAAAACTTAAATATTTACCAAACTCTTAAAAATATTTATATTTTTGTTTTTCTTTTTATGTTTTCGAATATTTAAAAAGTATTTTTACAAAAACGTATTTTTATAAAAGTAAACTAAAAATAAAAATCTTTTTTTTATATATTTATATTAGCGTTGCGCTTCCTGCTTTTAAGCAAGAAATCGATTCCCCGGCAGCGGCGCCAAAAATACTTGATAGTTAAAGCTAAGGGGTATAAAATACTATTAAATTATACTAGGAAATACTATTAAATATGCTACAATTTTACACAAGATATTTATTTATTTATAGAATGGATATACTTAAACCTTGCTACAACACTTATAGGCAGTGTACCTAATCGTACAGTAGTGTAGTTTTTAGTAAGTCCGGTTCGTTCCACAGGGAAAAAATCTTTAAACAAAGCTTAACGCTATATTAGTTTTATTTTATAAAAATACAAATATATATATAAGTAATATTATTATTATAAAAAGGGAGTTTTTACCGTTTAATGACCGGTTTGTCGATTTTAAAACTTAGTCACAGTTAAAACCTAATGTAAAATATTAAATAAATAAAAGACTTAATTTAAAGAGTAAAGTAAATAACGATAGTGAAATTGCGATAAATAATAGTGCGATAAAATAAAATTGCGATAATTAAAAAGTACGATAATTAAAAGTGCAATTAAATATAATAACAATAAATAAAAGTGCGATAATTAAAAGTGCAATTAAATATAAAATAAAGGAAATTAAATATGAAATAAAATAATTATTCTTATTTAAACTTCCGTAATCATGATGTTTGACATGTTGATTTTAGTTTATTCCCATGGGTTAATTGTTCTTTGTCCTGGATTATTTAATATATCCATACGGATTTGTCCATAATAGTCCATCAGTCATAAATATAAAGAGCGAAAGCCTTCGTCAAATTATTCTTATTCCCGAAGTCAAATATTCCAACTAATTGGGGATTCGAATTGTAACAAGGTTTTAATACTTTGTTTAATGAATACACCAGGTTATCGACTGCATGTAAACCAAGGTTTTCCTACTTTGTTAACAATTACACCAATTACCCTTGAATGTAATTCACCCCTGTTTCAACAATTCTATTAACTATTAATCCAGTTCCGTGTCCGGTAAAATGAATAATTATTGGTATTTATAGATATCCCGCCCACCGTACCCAGTCAAGCGTATGTGGTTATATATAAGTACGTCAAATTATAAGTTTGTATATTAAATTAACAAGGTATTGTTTAGTTAATATAAAACCCATTAATAGCCCATAGTCTAATTTCCACAAGTGTCGTTCTTTTATCCAAACCTCAATTATGGTACAAAGCCCAATTATCCAATTTTAGTATTTTTAGCCCAACATCATGATTACTTCGGTATTAAATAAGCATAATAATAACTTAGCTACGAGACATTAATGAAAATAATATAAACATAACTTACAATGATTAAAAATAGCGTAGCGTTACACAGACAGAATTTCGACTTACACCCTTACAACATTCGCTAACATACCCTTATTATTAGGATTTAAAATTAAAATTAAAATTAAAATATATATATATGTACGTTTACATATATTGAGAGAGAGATAGATTATGGATATTAAAAACGTTCAGAATTCGCTGGCTTTTATAGGCAGTTTCAGTTTTTGGGGCTCCGCGAGTCGCGGGGTTTTTGGCCTTCAAACTCCGCAAGTCGCGGAGTTTGTTTTTACAGCTCACACAGCCTTGGCTCCTAGCTTGCCGACGGTTTATAATATATTATATAATATATAAATAATTATAAGAATTATTTAAATATTATATTATATTTATGTGCATAGTTGACTTGTAATTTTTAGTCCGTTGCGTCGAGCGTTGAGAGTTGACTCATATCCCGGTTCCGGATTTTTGAACGTCCTTGCGTACAATTTAATATCTTGTACTTTGCGTTTTGAATCTTGTACTCTTATAATTTCGAGACGTTTCTTATCAATAATTGGAACCTCTTTGATTGTATTTTGTACTTTTGAGCTTTTTGGTCGTTTACGTCTTCAATTCGTCGAATCTGTCTTTTGTCTTCACCTTTTATTATTTAAACGAATATCACTTGTAAATAGAACAATTGCAACTAAAAGCTTGTCTTTCTTGAGGAATAATGCTATGAAATATATGTTCGTTTTTAGCATTATCACCCTCTCCCCCCTTTTTATTTTGTGACTTGTGCTTATTCTTAGTTAATGGACTTTTAATGAGGCCCTAACCTATGTATAATTAGAAAAATTAAATCATAAACCCTCATTATCACTTTTGCTAGTCGAATTTTGCTTCTTCTCCCCTCCCACTTGGCCTTCGATCATCACATCACCACTACCACCATCAAAAGTTGTTATTTGCTAAAACCTTGTGCATAAAGGTTGTTCCTTTGATCGTTCTACACGCGCTAGTACAGATTAATCGTGTTTTTGAGGTATAAATCACTAACCCTAATTGTTTTAAATCTGATTTTGTTCAATTACATAGTGTACAATAGTCTAGTGCTCGATTGGTTGTGATTATATTCATTGTTAGTCGTTATTTTGCGCGATTGATGTGTTTTGATATAATCACGAATTGGTTTGTTATGAATCTAATTAAATGAGTTTATCTACTGTTAATATAATGTATCTAGATGGATAGTTCTTGAAAAATTAATAAATTTGGACTTTGGATTTGCGTATTTTCCTTACCGTATGCGTAAGCTATGCTTAATTCAAGTTTTCGCTAGGGTTTTGCACGCAATACGAATTTTCTGGTGTTTATGCTTTAAGAATGAGTCATTGAAATGCTAATCACTGAATTAAATCACTCAAAATATACTTAAGAATCATGTTAAAAGGTTACGTATAGCTCTCGATATGATTAAACGAATATTGGTATCTCGTATTGAGCTGAAACTGTTTTCGTATGCACTCTAAATGACCTCACATGAACTAGAAATTATTTGAGACCTTGATCTTCTAGAATATCATTATATAGATGTTCCTAAACATATTTCATTTGTATGATAGCTTTTGAAAACATTGTTTACTATGTGTTATATGCATCACCAAATGACATGTCTGAATGTTGTTCAAAATAGAAGGTCTGACTTTAGGGAATAAACTGTACAAAATGGCTATATGAAATACTTTTATTATTTTATCACTAGGAATTTGGAATATCTATAGTCATCTCCAATTGGCCGTTCGTTAATAGCTATTTTCTAAATTAAATGAGAATTTTTCTAAAACTGCTGCGTGAGCAGAAACTGATTTGGTAAACCTTAACTAGACCTTATCTGAAACCCGACTTGTAGACATTGTATGAGACCCTGGGTAGGCTTTTTGGAAAATTTTATGAGTCTAGTTGTGATCTGGAGTTTTTCATGTTACCATGAATTGTGTGCTATGAATTATGTTCGTTGTTTGCAAGTTGTGCATGAATTTTTATGCTAAACGATAAACTGTGAACGTGTACTTGACGAACTGTGAGCTAAAACATGTTAGTTGACTTAGGATTGACATGTTTACCAAGAATGCATGACCTACTGATATGATTGACTTTAGTTGACCACTTTGACCAAGTTTGACTTTGGTTGACTTTGTTTAACTTGCTTGGACTAGTTGACTTTTGCTTGCATGTTGAGTTAGTCTGAGCACTAGGACTATGCGTACACTAGGGTTGAAATAGTGTGACCTATATATTTACTTAAGGTAACTTATTTGATTGGGTTACGTTTTACGGTCGTGATCGTCCGACTACCATACTGTTTTGCTAAGAGTTTACTGTGCATTTTTAAAGGTGAGTTTACAATCCCTACTACTTTTTACATGGGATGAGATAATATGCTATTTCAAATGTTTTACATATTAGGCACGAGTAACTAAACGATATACATATGAGTTCAGATCATAAATCCCTTAGCTTGATTATATTAATTACTTTACGTAAGCTCGACTTATAGGGACAGTACCGTTAGGTTTGACAAACCTCGCCCCAACGCACGGGGTGCTTATTCTGTTGTAACTTGTACACTTGATAGGTGTATGCTTAGAAAGAGTAAAAGGAAGACGCGTAGCGTACGAGCTATCCGCAGGTTAAAGTCTTATAATCAAGTGCTCATGATAAATGTATAAATTTTACGATGCTTTCAAAGAAATCTCGTGGCCTAACTTACGATAAATGCTTTACTAAACCTGTAGATTCACTCAACAATTTTTGTTGACCTTTTGCATGTTTTTATCTCAGATCCTTAGAGGTATTGCTTCCGCTAGCTGAAGTTACTATGATTGCTTGTTGCTATTACTCGAGTGAAGTCCAGCATGCTTTATCATTTCTTATTTCAAGAACTTACATTCGCATTGAAAACTATTTACTTTAAATAATGTTTTGAGATTATTTAAGTTGGTCATTTATGTCAAACTGCTTTCAGAATTATTTCACATTTAATGACTTTGTCATTGGAAATTTAATGCGAATGCTTTTCGGACATGTCTCATATAGAGGGCGTGACTGTTAACTGTGAGACCAGAGTTAATACGCCGATAGTCGATTCTGACGGGGTATTACATATAGTATCAGAGCTAAACAGTTACCTAGGATTAGGCTGCATTAGGGTGTCGGACTTTAGGACACCTACTGGTCTAAACTTTAACCGTAGGATAGCTTGAGCTATAGATGTTATGCTTATACTGTTTGCTTGATAGGGTGTTGCATAGATGTCTGCTTAGTATATCACATATGTAAATATATATATATATATATATATATATATATATATATATATATATATATATATATATATATATATATATATATGTATATATATGTATATATATATATGTATACATATATGTATATATGTATATATGTATATACATATATATATATATATATATGTATATATGTATATATACATATATGTATATATGTATATACATATATGTATATATGTATATACATATATATATATACATATGTGTATATATGTATATATATATATATATATATATATATATATATATATATATATATATATATATATATATATATATATATATATATATATATATATGCCTACTATTTTCGTATAATAGATGTTCTAATGCGAGCGTACTCCTATAATGTAACTAGATGAAGTTTCTTCATGATATTTACTTAAGTGCTTGGGATGCGGATACCGAGTCCGATACTTCCGTGATTGCTCGGGGTACTCTTACACCATGTACTAATGAAGAGGTATTGTCAGAGACTATTGGGAAACCTGAGCCCAAAGAGGACGAGGATGATTCCAATGTTGAGGATAACCCTTTGTTTGCTTATCCCGACCGAGAGGATTCTGATGAAGAAGAGGAATCTGTGGACGAAGAGGATTCTGATGAAGAAAAGGGATCTGAGAAGGAAAAGGATTTCGAAGATGAAGAAAAGTCTAAGAAATTACGCACTATTGAACCAAAACCCCAAGATCCGATTCTACCTATTACTCCACCTGCTACACCTACTGAATCTCGTGTATTGCCACCCCTGAGAATCCCCGTAAGCGTAAGATTGCATTTAGTTCTCATGAAAATGATGCTATGCGTTACTATGGTTCAAGTACTCCACTACTTCGGGCTGTTCGTCACCGTTCTAATATACCAACTACTAGTGTTGCAAAGCCTTCGTCATCCCCTACCGATGAAGTCCGATAATTAAAGAAGATTGTTAGGAGATTGGTAGCCAGAGTTTATGTGTTAGAAGAGGAGCGAAATGCGACCGCAGCTATCCAAGAGGACTACAAACGCCTTAGTGAAAAGTATGCTGACCTACATGACGAGTTGGCCGCCTTTAAAGAGCGTGTTGGACCAAGTTTTCTCCGTTTAGAGCGGAAATTTCCAGATGAAAATGACTCCGATTGATAGAGATTTTATGTTATCGTGCATTATCTATGATATCTTGTTTCGTGTTATGACTAGCGGACATGTTTCGTCATTTGTTTTGTGAGACATGTTCTACCACTTCGAAATCTTTTATTGTACCTTCATATTTTGAACGTTGTTGAGTTGTTGAACGTTGTTCTTACCACTACTACTATTTATTCACACTAAAGTTATGCCATGTGAACATTTACACTAACGTTGATTTAAACTAAAACACGTGTTTCATACACTTCCATTACGTATTGGTATAGTATGGTGTACAGTCGACTTCTGGTATTTTTATAAAAATAAGTACAGCTCTGTTTGCTTTAAAATATACGTCAAAGGTTTTTTAATGAAGTCGTCTATAACATATCCAAATATCCGACCCTAACGTTTTGTAGAAAAGTCGCAGTGATTTAAAACGCACCTGACTGTATTTCTAGAATATTTCAACACTTTATTAAAACATAAGGAACTTTGTCGATTTTTATAAAATAATAGAAAAATCGTATGAATGTGAATTTTGAGTCTAAATTCAGTAGTTTTTCGAGGCCGATAACGCTATCATCTCAGATTTTCAGTTTAATATTTCTTTCAATTGGTAAAAGTACACATAGATTCTCGTTACATACAATGGATTAACCGTACGTATTTTGCTAATCTGAACTTGTGAAGTAATGTCGAAATGAAAGTATGATTCAGGGTAATGTAATGACGGGGATTATATTACCGTGACTTATATGGAAGTTCCGACATCGTGACATAAGGAATGGGAGGATAGTCAAAGAAAATTTTCTAATATACACTGCTTAAAAAAATGAACATAATATTCTGTTATAATCTATCGATAACACATATACATACTGCAACTCATCACTAATGATGCCACTTATCACTACCTATCATTAGTTGACATATATTAAACATACCGATCATCTCATACCACAATACCTATCTATCATTGCTAACCACTATTCAACATTACTCCTCACTCCTGGTCGATATCAATCACTACTCGTTGCCGCTTGTCATTACTAGTTATTGCTTAATGTTACTTACTATTACTTATCACAACTAAGTACTGTTCATCACTACGGACATCCCTATGATTCACTACTAGTTACTATGCATCACTACTCGTTGCTAGTCTATTTCTATAATGTTGTTTTATTGACACTCGCATGTTGTGCTATTCTATGCGGAAGAGCTCCCCAATGGTGAAGAACATCAGGGTCATAATGTGTCAATCCGTGGAAAGTGCAAGAAGGCAACTACATGGCCAAGGACATTAGAGTTTGAGCTCCAGTTCTTTTTGTAAAGAAGAAGAATGGATCTATGAGACTTTGTATCGATTACAGGGAACTGAATAAGCTGATTATCAAGAATAGATATCCGTTACCAAGGATCGATGATTTATTTGATCAGTTGCAAGGATCAGGATGTTACTCTAAGTTTGATCTGAGGTTAGGTTACCATCAGATGAGAGTAAAGGATATAGATATACCGAAGACAGCGTTTAGAACACGCTACGGTCATCATGAATTTACAGTAATGCCGTTTGGATTGACGAACGCACCGGCAGTGTTCATGGATCTCATGAACCGTGTGTGTAAGCCATATCTAGACAAGTTTATATTATGTTTATTGATGATATTCTGGTATATTCCAAGAACAAGAAGGAACACGAACAACATCTTCGTTTACTAATTGAGATGCTCAGGAAAGAGCAGTTGTACGCGAAATTTTCGAAGTGTGACTTCTGGATACAAGAAGTTCAATTTTTGGGTCATATCGTAGGTGTCAATGGTATTCAAGTTGAGGGGTTTTCTACTATTGCCTGACCGTTAACAGCATTGACTCACCAGGGTAAGAAGTATGAGTGGACTGAGCAACACGAGTCTGCATTTCAGTTGTTAAAACAAAAATTGACTACTGCTCCGATTTTGTCTTTACCTGAAGGGAATGAGGACTTCGTGATTTACTTTGATGCTTCACAACAGGGTTTTGGTTGCGTGTTGATGCAGCAAAAGAAAGTGATTGCCTATGGATCACGACAACTGAAGGTACATAAACAGAATTACACGACACACGATTTGGAACTTGGTGTTGTGGTCTTTGCACTGAACATGTGGAGACACTACTTGTATGGTACTAAGTTTACTGTTTTCACCGATCACAAGAGCTTACAACATATCTTCGATCAGAAACAACTCAACATGAGACAGAGATGTTGGGAACTATTGAACGACTACGACTGCGAGATTCGCTCAGAGACGTTAGACCTTTGTGGAATGTTAATACGTCACCCAACCGAGTCGCTTAATTGGATGAGCTGTCTGAACGTGTATGCTTGTAGTCAGACTGCACGGGCGTCGGGGGTAAGGGACGTTGCTGTCTATTCAGAATCTTCAAGCCTATCGCATTACCCAGTGACATATCTTATGACAGAGGCGTGTAGGACCAGTGTAATGAATACAAGGCCTCTGCCTATTCATGAGCCAGCATTCCATAATCTCGGCAGAATAACTGATGAAATCATAGTATACACTTACTTTAACCTTATCTGAATTATGAATTTTATCGTATTTACTTTATCTGTCTTATAAACTAGAAAATCTCAAAAATTAGGTGACCACTACTCCTTCATAACTATCTTAAGCTTTAATATAGGTTCGATTCTACTGATATCTTAAAAATACGACTCTAGGTCATACTTCCCTTACTCATAATAAGGAGTAGTACGATTTAGGCCCCGCTAAAAATAAATTTAAGACAGTACCCCCTCTTGGTGGTTGATCCTGACGTGTTGCAACCTAACGACACCGCACAAATAAAACCGTCCGTTTCGGCCATATCAAGAGGGAAGCTAGATTTTGGCGCCACTACTGGGGAACTGGTATCAGACAATACTGCTCTCTATCAAACTTGTAAGTAACTAGAAGGGGTGAATAGTTACTTAGTCGATTTTTAAAAAATTTTCTTTAGCGTTTTGTTGAACTTGACCTTGATATAGTGTGATTTGAAATGTTTGTTCTCTAATAATGCTAACAATACAAATATAAGTTAAATTGTAAATAAAAGATAAGGGAAGAGAGAACAAACACAACGATTTATAGTGGTTCGGGAAGATGTTAACTAATCTTCATTAATCCACTTCTCAATTCTACGAATTGAGAATTTTCTTCACTATGATATTCCAAACTCAGTGGAGTGTCCGGATACAACACTAGTACTTCGATAAGCCGCCCCTTGTGAACTCTTACGTCCCTTTGAAGACTTCACAAATACCTATAGCTCTTACCACAAGATCCTAATGAACTTTCCTAGGGAAAACACAATTATCCTCTAGATCCCTTTAAGAAGATAGTTTACAAGTAAACTTACAACTTTAAGCTTACAAGTACCCTTGCTAGAATCACTCTAAAAGATTACAAATTGAGTATAAGAATGATATCAGTAAGTATGAGAAAATATGAGTGCAAGAGGTGAGTCTTCAAATGCTTCAAGGCTTGGCTTTTATAGGAAAGATAAATCTGCCTGGAAGTCATACAGCTCACTGCAAGGTTGACCGTGGTTCGACCGTGTACTTCTGACATCTGATTCTTGTGGCCGTTTTTGTTCTTTGAAATTTGTCATTTTGCTTTGTTGAGTAGCTGCAACTAGTGTCCAATTATTTCTGAAATTATCCTCATTACCCTTTATGTTTTGGACATAAGCTTGGAAGTTGACATGTCCTTTAAAGAAGAAAGTCTTTAATCCTTGACCAATTGCCATTGATTACCAAAAGAGGTAATTGCAGATTATTGTCTCTTGACAAACCATTAACTTCTAAAAATCTTCATCAACCTTCTTAATCACTTGTCATTTAGCTTATGGGAGTTTCTTGCCCTTTAGAACATTGTTACAACTTAATTGAACTAGTTTGAATCTAGTTTGAACATGATAATTCTTGTTACAACTTGACTAGACTTGAACTAATTACATACTTTCATAAATAATGATACATAGAACAAATGGGAGAGCAACTCTTTAATTGAGACTTTAATGACCATTATTAGTATGTTTAAATGATATTATGAATTGGGGTAAAGGGATATGACACTTGAGTGTTTTAGCCTAAATCAAGCTTAAAGTGTCATTAAGATGTCATTGGGTGTGATTAATGAAAATTAGCATCTTTTGGTTCAAAACTCTTTTAAGATCAAAGAGGGCAACTATTATAAGCATTTTTAAAAAGGTTTTGTAAATTATAGATGCCGAGAACTAGTTAAACTTTATTTGGTCAAGATTGGTAACAGAAAGAACTGCGGTAGGGCTGCGGTCATCCGTGAGTTCAGCCGTGGGTTTGCAGTTTTAGAACAGCTTGAACTCGTTGGTGCAGGACACACACGGTTGATGTCACAGTCGACCGTGGTGCAACTGTGTAGCAATTTTCCCAAGATGATTTCTTAATTATTGGTCTTTTGCTAGAGATAGTTTTGGCTCATGAACTCATGTCGTCCTACATATGATTTAACTTCTCAGTTCTTGTGTGTCATCATCAAAACAAAGTGATTATCTTTTGAGTATTATGCATTGAATCTTAACCAACATTCTCCCCCTTTTTTATGATGACAAACATATGAGTAAGTGTTAACTATGTAGGTCGACATAAGTGTTAACATCACTTACCATACACTTTCTCCCCCTTTTGTCGAAGCAAAAAGGTTAGTCCCACATGGAACTAAGCGCGCCCTAGAGTAATGCTCCCCCTTAAATTGTACACACTTATCAAATGTTCCTGTAAACAAATAAAATGGCTCCCCCTCGAACCAATAGTATGCATAAATAGTAACAAACATGATAAGCATAGCAAGTGCATTACAATAATAAATTCATAACAAGCGTCAATCCTAGGACAAGTGTTGTGTCTACCCGCCCTTATATTTTTTCTGAACCAACATTAAGTATTTTTAAGGATAAATTCCATTGGTGCTAAATGCATCCGAGATTGTCGAGCTTTCATTATCGGACGAGAGAATGATCACTTGATGAGCCTCCCAATAAGTAATAGGAATTATTGACACGGGTTGAGGAATATGAGAAGCGTTGATGGCGTTAATAAATCAGAAAATCCGATTAAGATGATTTGAATATGGGAGTGGACGAGTTCCTAGTTCTCGAAGGTAACCCATTCTTTGAGTAGTGAGATAGGCAAGATTTATGGGTTCATGAGTGAGAAGTGACCACATGACAACGACTTCGGTTCCGGAGATGTGAGTAGCGGTAGGTTCCCGAAAATAGACATTGTTTCGAATGACATTAAGAATAAGTTGACGATCGTGGCGGATGTCGTCATCTTGAATGCAAAGCCGTTGGTTGAGGTTTCGCTGTACTCCCGGAGTTGTGATGAGATCTAAGATGGGTTGCAATGGAAACGTAGGATTAAGTGATCTTAGATCGGTTGAAGGAGTATAGAAGAATCGCCCATTCGAAGGAATTTCCATAACAGTTCTGATTTGTTCAAGGGACCATGTGTAAGGTGTATTGAGAAGTCGAAATGCCACTTGATTGGGGTTGGAAACATCAAGATTAGCATAGAATTCCCTAATGAGAGTTGGATAAATGGTTTCATTAAGCTCAAGAAATGAGAAACAATTGTTATGGGTAAAAAGTTGAGTTAACTCAGGAAACTCGGTATGATGAACAACACGCTCCTCATGAAGTGTTCTAGTCTCCATGTGTTGCCTATTGTTCGTGATACGTTGATTTCTCGTATTGGTCATTTCCTAGAAAAATCACAAATTTAGCAAACTAATTAAGTTTTTAAGTTTGAAAATCTATATGCTAAACATGTGTAGATTAGTCCTTGTCTAGACTTATTTTGAAAACTATGAATTTGAAATTAAATTGTACTATTTTTCTTTTGAAAATTTAGACAAGTTTCATCATTTTGCTCTATGTTTGTCAAAAGTAGATACTAGTCATGAGATTGATAGGTATCATAATGAATTGTTCAAACATATGTGTGTGTGCATGAGTGAGTTTAAAAATTTGAAGCATATATGAGTTTTTATGCAAGAAATCACTATTATGAAAAGAAAAATATTTTTACAATAATTTTACTCATATATTTAAGTAATTCATGCAAGAAATAAGTGTTCCTATGATTTTGAAAAGAATATAATCAAATGTATGGTGATTACCTTGAATAGATTTGAAAGAGTATGGACCACTTTTTGAAGGTAGGACAAAAGTAAAACCTGAAATTTAGTGGTTAGGGTTTAAGGAAGAGAAGTGGTTGGTGGAAAAGTTGTTTGGGTATTAAATGATTTGCAAAAAGGACAAAGAAATTCGTCAAACATCAGGCAGCTCTCATCACGATCGACCGTGGTGCGACCGTGCGTGATCAGGATTAAATTTTACAGAATATGTTCCATCATTCCCAACCCATTCCTAAGCAAGTTAAATGTTTCCTTTTTAAGGGGCTTAGTGAATATGTCAGCTATGTTTTCAGCAGATTCTACTTTATCTATCACAATATTACTGTTTTGGACGTGGTCACGAAGGAAATGGTGCCTAATGTCTATGTGTTTAGTCCTAGAGTGTAATATTTAATTTTTCGATAGGTCTATAGTACTTTTATTATCACAACATATGGGTATTTCAGATGAGATGATACCGTAGTCGAGGAAGGTTTGCTTCATCCATAGCACTTATGCGCACGCTCTTCCCATTGCTACATATTCGGCTTCGGTGGTAGACAATACGACGGATGTTTGCTTCTTTGAGAAATATGGCGTTAAGCAAAGCCCCACGAATGGGCATACTCCACTTGTGCTTTTTCTATCAATCATTGATCCACCATGATTGGAATCCTCAAAGCACATAGTATCAATCCTAGTAAACTTTAGATACCATAACCTAAGATGCATTGTTCCCTTTAAGTATCTAAAGATTCTTTTAACGGCCTCTACGTGTGATGTCTTTGGATTTTCTTGAAATCTTGCACATAAGCACACGCTAAACATAATGTCGGGCCTACTTGCCGTTAAATATAGAAGGGATCCAAACATTCCCCTATATTTAGTACTATCAAATGGTTCTCCTTCCCCTTCTAAAGTTAGTTTCACATTTGTTGCCATTGGAGTCGTCATTGGTTTTGAGTTCTCCATTCTAAATTTCTTGAGCATTTCATGAATGTATTTTTGTTAATTGATGAATGTTCCATCTTCTAGTTGCTTGATTTGTAGTCCGAGAAAGAACTTGAGTTCACCCATCATGCTCATTTCAAACTCATCATGCATTAACTTAGAAAACTCATTGCTAAGAGATTTGTTAGTAGATCCAAATACAATATCATCAACATATATTTGAATTATGACTAAATCCTTTTCATGTCTTTTGATAAAGAGTGTATTATCAATTTTTCCCATTTCAAATCCGTTATTTATTAAGAATGTTCTAAGTCTTTCATACCATGCTCTAGGGGCTTGTTTAAGTCCATAGAGAGCCTTTTTAAGTTTATAAACATGATAAAGTTTTTCAAAATCCTCAAACCCCGGAGGTTGTGATACATAAACTTCTTCACTTATTACACCATTTAAAAAGGCACTTTTGACATCCATTTGATAGAGTTTGAAATTATGAGCACATGCATAAGAAAGAAGTATTCTTATTGACTCTAGCCGGGAGCAAATGTTTCATCGTAATCAATTCCCTCTTGTCGGCTATATCCTTGTGCAACTAGTCTAGCTTTGTTTCTAACTACTTTGCCATCCTCATCTAGTTTATTTCTATAGACCCATTTTGTACCTATGATGTTGCTTTCACTCGGTAAAGGAACCAAATCCCATACATCACTTCTTTGGAATTGATTTAATTTCTCTTGCATAACTTCTATCCAACTTTCATCTAATAGAGCTTCCTTAATATTCTTGGTTTCTATTTGTGAGATAAAAGCATAGTTGGCAATTAGGTTAAATACTTATGACCTAGTGGTTCTAGTGTTGATGTCTCCTATGACTTGGTCTATGGGATGATCTTTTATATGTTTAATATCTATTGAGGACGCTAAGTTATCCTTACTTGGTTTCAAATGAGATCCATCCTCATTTGTGTCATTGAACTTGACTTGAGTTGGCATTATTTCTATAGCATCTTGTTCGATCACATCATCATCCTCTAAAGGTTTAGTCTTAGGTGGTGGAGGAGTTTCATCATATGTGACATCTAGGGATTCTTCTATGACATTTGTATATTTATTTAGAACCCTATATGCCTTACTTTCTAACGAATATTCTTAGAATACTCCTTCGTAAGCTTTAGGCTCAAACTTTGTAAGATATTCCTTTTTGTTTAGGATAAAACATTTGTACCCGAATACTCTAAGATGACTTACGGTTGGTTTTCTACCATTTAAAATTTCATAAGGTGTTTTATCCATTGATGGCCTAATTAAGACTCTATTTTGAATGTAGGTGGAGGTGGCAACGGCTTCACTCCAAAACTTTTGAGGTATTGATTGTTCATTTAACATAGTTCAACTCATTTCTTGAAGAGTTCGGTTTTTCCTTTCAACAACCCCATTGGATTGAGGTGTGCGAGGAGCCGAGAAGTTATGGGTAATACCATTTAAATCACAAAAGACTCCAAATTGAGCATCATTATCAAATTATCTACCATGATCCGTTCTTATTGTTACTATAGTACAACCAAGCAAATTTTGTATCTTAGTAGTAAAAATTATAAATCTTTCACATGCTTCATTTTTATGTTTTAGAAATAGTGTCCATGTATATCTTGAAAAATCATCTACTATTACTAAAGTATAAAAATTTCCTCCATAACTTTGAACGGCCGATGGCCCAAATAAGTCCATGTGCAAAAGTTCTAAACTCCTTTTAGTAGAAATGAAATTCCTAGGTTTATGACTTGTATGAACTTGTTTTCCTACTTTACATGCATCACCAAAATGGCTTTCGTATTTTAATTTAGGCAAGTCTCTAGCTATGTCCTTTGAGGATATGTTATGAATTATGTTCATGTTAGCATGGCCTAATCTCCTATGCCACAATGTAGTAGTATCATGTATAGATGTGAGACAAATATCTACATGCTTAAAGTCATCCAATTTACATGTATAAAGACCTTTCTTCCTAATTTCATTTATGACACTTTTACCATCTTTTATTATGTGTGATGAATTTTTGGTAAATGTCAAGTTATATCCTTTGTCACATATTCTTCCTACACTTAGCAAGTTAAAACTTAAGTTTTTAATGTGCAACACATTATCAAGTGTAATCTTTTGATTAGTAATGTTACCTTTACCGACGATTTTTCCTTTCACATCGCCACCAAAGATTACATCGCCTCTATTATGCTCCGAATACTTTATGAAGAATTCTTTATTACCCGTCATGTGTGTTGTACATTCGCTATCAATTATCCATTCCTCATTTTGTACAACACCATTGAGACAAACCTATATTTGATTAATCAATAACTTTGGTACCCAATGTTTGTTGGGTCCGGGATGATTAGCATCAAAGATTCCTACTCTAACCCATTTCTTAACAATTTTAATTTTGTTGTTCCTTTTAGTTTTGACTCTATTTTTAGAGTTTTGATTAATCATTTTTCTTGAAGAACTTTTTGTAAATGACTTGATTTCTCTACCTCTTGTCTTAACTTGATTGGTTGTGAAGGCCTTTGGTTTTGGTGTTTCTACTACTTGAGGTCTAACAAACACTATTGGCTTATGTTTGGATGATTTTGTTTCAAGAGTATTTTCCTTGTATCCTAGCCCTTGTTTGTCATTTGTTGATTTTTGAACACTCAAAATGTTTTCTAACACTTTACTACTTCCGTCATATTTTGAAAACTTAATTTTATTTTCAAGTAGTTTGTTAGTTTTGTTCAAGGCATAGTTTTCATGTTTTAAGTCATCACATGTAAGACATTCTTGTGAGTTAGATATTCTTTCTTTAAGTTCTAAGATTTCTAACCTAAGCAAGTTATTTTCTTCCTTTAGACTTGTGTTTTTGTCACTTACTTTACTACTCAAGGTACACAATTTAGCAAAGTTGTCAATACCAAATTCAAAGGGATTTCGAAGTACCTCATTGTCGGTTTGTCCGACTTGTGATCCTTTGTCGTCATCACTTGGTGTGTCAATGGCCATGAGACGTGTTTCCTTTCCTTCTTCTTGAGTGTCGTTTTCTTCATCATCCCACGCGCCTCCAAGGAAGGCCTTTTCATTCTTTCTTTTAGGACATTCACTTATCAAGTGATTTGGATCACCACACCCAAAATATTTTCGTACAAACTTTTTCTTAGGATCGAATGTCGTCTTTCTTTGTTCCATCGGAGGGCGAACTTGATTTCCCGGTCTTCGATAGAATTTCTTGAATGAGCGAACAATAAATGCGAGTTGCTCATCATCATTGAGAATATCATCATCATCATCATCATCAATGTCATATTCATCATGAATCTTAGCCTTTAAAGCGATTGACTTGTTCTTTTCTCTCTTGGCATTCTCTAACTCATCATCTTTATCTAGGATGACCCCATGTACTTTGAGATTTCCAATGAGTTCATCTAGAGTTAATTTTTCCGTATTCTTTGATTCATTAATTGTCGTCACCTTTGGTCTCCATCTTGATGGTAGATCCCTTAAGAACTTACGAACATATTGCTTATCCATGTAAGTTGTACCTAGAGCTTCCAAACTTGAACAAATATTGTTAAATCTAGTGTAGGAACTATCTATTTTTTCATAATCTTCAATAGCAAATTGTTCATATTTGGTTATAAGCAATTTTACTTTATTTTCTATGACTTGTGGATTTCCGAGATGAGTAACCATGATACTATCCCAAATCTCCTTAGCACTACCCATCATAAACACCCTCTCATATTCTTTCCTAGGCAATGCATTAAAAATGGTCATTTTAGCCTCATAGTTTTTGCCTACTTCTATTTTATGTTCCTTGGTCCATTCCTCTTCGGGTATATATATTTTAGTTTTCTTATCATCACTAAGCTTAAATGGAGCATGATCACCTTTAGTAATAATGTTCCAATAGTCTATATCTTTGGAACAGACATACGTTTCAAATCGATGCTTCCAATAGCAAAATCCCTCACTTTCAAGAAGTGGAGGTCTTTGCATGGAACATCCTTCACTATAGTTCAAGTTCTCAAATTTTTGTTCCATGATCTTAAACTCTAAGATTTGCAAAAATTAGTTTTTATTTCGAATTAGTAATTTTTGACAAAACGTTTAGAGCAACCGCTCTGATACCAAATGTAAGTAACTAGAGGGGGGGGGGGTGAATAGTTACTTAGTCGATTTTTAAAAAAATTTCTTCAGCGTTTTGTTGAACTTGAACTTGATATAGTGTGATTTGAAATGTTTGTTCTCTAATAATGCTAACAAAACAAATATAAGTTAAATTGTTAATAAAAGATAAGGGAAGAGAAAACAAACACAACGATTTATAGTGGTTTGGGAAGATGTTAACTAATCTTCCTTAATCCACTCCTCAATTCTACGAATTGAGATTTTTCTTTACTATGATACTCCAAACTCGGTGGAGTGTCCGGATACAACACTAGTACTTCGATAAGCCACCCCTTGTGAACTCTTACGTCCCTTTGAAGACTTCACAAACACCTATAGCTCTTACCACAAGATCCTAATGAACTTATCCTAGTGAAAACAAAACTATCCTCTAGATCCCTTTAAGAAGATAGTTTACAAGTAAACTTACAACTTTAAGCTTACAAGTACTCTTGCTAGAATCACTCTAAAAGATTACAAATTAAGTATAAGAATGATATCAGTAAGTATGAGAAAATATGAGTGCAAGAGGTGAGTCTTCAAATGCTTTAAGGCTTGGCTTTTATAGGAAAGAGAAATCTGCCTGGAAGTCATACGGCTCACTGCACGGTCGACCGTGGTTCGACCGTATACTTCTGACATCTGATTCTTGTGGCTGTTTTTGTCCTTTGAAATTTGTCATTTTGCCTTGTTGAGTAGCTGCAACTAGTGGCCAATCACTTCTGAAATTATCCTCATTACCCTTTATGTTTTGGACATAAGCTTGGAAGTTGACATGTCCTTTAAAGAAGAAAGTCTTTAATCCTTGACCAATTGTCATTGATTACCAAAAGAGGTAATTGTAGATTTTTTGTCTCTTGAAAAACCATTAGCTTCCAAAAATCTTCATCAACCTTCTTAATCACTTGTCATTTAGCTTATGGGAGTTTCTTACCCTTTAGAACATTGTTACAACTTAATTGAACTAGTTTGAATCTAGTTTGAACATGATAATTCTTGTTACAACTTGACTAGACTTGAACTAATTACATACTTGCACAAATAATGATACATAGAACTAATGGGAGAGCAACTCTTTAATTGGGACTTTAATGACCATTATTAGTGTGTTTAAATGATATTATGAATTGGGGTAAAGGGATATGACATTTGAGTGTTTTAGCCTAAATCAAGTTTAAAGTGTCATTAAGATGTCATTGGGTGTGAATAATGAAAATTAGCATTTTTTGGTTCAAAACTCTTTTAAGATCAAAGAGGGCAACTATTATAAGGATTTTTAAAAAGGTTTTGTAAATTATAGATGTCGGGAACTAGTCAAACTTTATTTGGTCAAGATTGGAAACAGAAAGAACTGCAGTCAGGCTGCGGTCATCCGTGAGTTCAGCCGTGGGTTTGCAGTTTTAGAACAGCTTGAACTCGTTGGTGTAGGAACACACGGTTGATGTCACGGTCGATCGTGGTGCAGCCGTGTAGCAATTTTCCCAAGATGATTTCTTAATTATTGGTCTTTTGCTAGAGATAGTTTAGGCTCATGAACTCATGTCATCCTACATATGATTTAACTTCTCAGTTCTTGTGTGTCATCATCAAAACAAAGTGATTATCTTTTAAGTATTATGCTTTGAATCTTAACCAACAAAACTTATTCACAAGCATTTAGTGGTGTCTAAGAAAGACAATTATACACGGACATGGTTGTTGGATTTTTCGAACAGTCTCCAATTATATTGGGACCAAAAGGATCCTGCGTCTCCGTAGTCAGCCTGGCCACTTGGTTTGTTCAATAGTTTGTGCGGAGCTCTATTATCGAAATACCAGGGAATCAGTCGCCAGAACTAAAAACATATTCAACCGTAGGATAGTTAGCTTTAATTAGACTACCTTAGAATCATATTGCCTTAGATTACATTAGAATTACCTTAGATTACCTTAGAAATTTAGTTTATCTACTTAAAATTAAAAAACAAAAAGGCATACCCAGTATATGACCCAAACCCGATCTAGACCAGGGCCGTTGTTGTTCGTACCTGATCCAGACGCAATAATCTCTAAAGCACGCAAGGAAGTACGAATCAGAAATCAAATGGCATTACGCGTTACTTTAGCAGAAAATACCAAACCCTCGATTGAAGGTAGAGGAGGACCAATCAGATTTCCAGAGATTCAAGGACACTCATTCGAGTTAAAACATCACATCATCCAGCTCATCCAAAATAGCTGTCAGTTTCATGGATTACCGAATGACGATCCTAATTTTCACCTTGATAAATTAATATCCCTTTCGAACTCCTACAAACAGCAAGGGATAGGACAAGATATAGTCCGGCTATACTTGTTTCCCTATTCTCTCACTCATCATGCTCAAACATGGTTCGAAGGACTGGAAAAAAATTCCATCACGTCATGGACAGAGATGGCTACTAAATTCCTAACCAAATATTTCCCTCCTTCTAAACAAACCAAACTAAAGAATGACATTATTAACTTCAAACAAAGTTTTGATGAATCTCTTTACACTGCATGAGAGCTATTCAAAACCCTGCTGAAGAAATGCTCTAATCACCAGCTAGAACGGTCAGCTCAAATCTGTACCTTCTACAATGGTCTTATGGTAAATCATAGGACGACGATCGATGCAGCAACTCAAGGGAATCTGATGAACCAAACCGCAGATGAAGCATGGGAATTGCTCGAGAACATGACAATGCATCATCATGACTGGAACAGTGGTGAAACAACTTCATCATCTACCCTAATCTCTGCACTTAACAATCAAACGGAGGCCATCAAATCCCTCACGAATAAGATAGAATCTCTCGCTAAACAACTCGGAGAATTGAAGACGCAGCCGCAGCAGGTCAACCAAGCTCAAGCCTGAGTTAATTGTACCAACTCGCAACCCACTGAAGAATATCAAGTTGAGTACGAAAACCCTAACGGTTCAGCCTGTTACGTTCAATACCCAGCTCATCCACCAAATCCCGGATTCAATCAACAACCTAGGGTTAATCAATTTCAACGAAGCAACCAGCCTTTTTGCTATCGTTACCCGCCTTATCCAGCCCAACGATCTCAATTGTCCTACGATCAACCACTTCCACTCACTGGTCCACCAGTCGAGGAAAATTCCCCTACCACCCAGATTACAAAAGCAACTAACCCCACTCTCGGACCTGATGATCAGTTGACTCAGTTCATTCAGGGACAACAACAGCTAAATCAGAGAACTGCAGCCAGACAAGATCAGACGAAGATACTAATGAGAAATCAATTGGCTCTGCTCAAAAGTCTAGAGACGCAGCCCGGACAGTTATCACATGAAATGTCCCGTTCATATTGATTATAAACGTTCCATATTAATTGATTTCGTCGCGAGGTTTTGACCTCTATATGAGACGTTTTTCAAAGACTGCATTCATTTTTAAAACAACCAAAACCTTTATTTAATCGATAAAGGTTTAAAAAGCATTACGTAGATTATCAAATAATGATAATCTAAAATATACCATTTATACACGACCATTACATAATGGTTTACAATAAGAATATATTACATCAAAAATAAGTTTCTTGAATGCAGTTTTTACACAATAACATACAAGCATGGACTCCAAATCTTGTCCTTATTTTAGTATGCAACAGCGGAAGCTCTTAATAATAACCTGAGAATAAACATGCTTAAAGCGTCAACAAAAATGTTGGTGAGTTATAGGTTTAACCTATATATTATCAAATCATAATAATAGACCACAAGATTTCATATTTCAATATACATCCCATACATAGAGATAAAATTCATTCATATGGTGAACACCTGGTAACCGACATTAACAAGATGCATATAGAATATCCCCATCATTCCGAGACACCTATCGGACATGATAATTTCGAAGTACTAAAGCATTCCAAATTCCAGAAGGGGGCTTGTTGGGCCCGATAGATCTATCTTTAGGATTCGCGTCAATTTGGGGGTCTGTTCCCAAATTCTTAGGCTACCAAGCTAAAAAGGGGCATATTCGGCTTCGATCATTCACCCATATAATGTAGTTTCATTTACTTGTGTCTATTTCATAAAACATTTATAAAATTGCATGTATTCTCATCCCAAAATATTAGATTTTAAAAATGGGACTATAACTCACTTTCACAGATTTTTACTTAATCGAGAAGTAAGACTTGGCCACTGGTCGATTCAAGAACCTATAACAAATATGTACATATATATCAAATTATGTTCAAACTATATTTACAACATTTTTAATACGTTTTAATGTTTTAAGTTTATTAAGTCAGCTGTCCTTGTTAGTAACCTACAACTAGTTGTCCACAATTAGATGTACAGAAATAAATCGATATATATTATCTTGAATCAATCCACGACCCAGTGTATACACGTTTCAGGCTAGATCACAACTCAAAGTATATATATTTTTGGAATCAACCTGAACCCTGTATAGCTAACTCCAACATTACTGCATATAGAGTGTCTATGGTTGTTCCAAATAATATATATACATGGGTCGATATGATATGTCAAAACATTTGCATACGTGTCTATGGTATCCCAAGATTACATAATATATTAGAATACATGTATAATACAATATAAGTTAGCTAGGATATGATTTGTATAGAATTGTTACAATATTTCCCGTAGCTACAACAATCAAAAAATATCCAATCTTGTTTTACCCATAACTTCTTCGTTTTAAATCCATTTTGAGTGAATCAAATTGCTATGGTTTCATATTGAACTATATTTTATGAATCTAAATAGAAAAAGTATAGGTTTATAGTCATAAATATAAGTTACAAGTCATTTTTGTAAGAGGTAGTCATTTCAGTCGAAAGAACGACGTCTTGATGACCATTTTGAAAAGCATACTTCCACTTTGAGTTTAACCATGATTTTTGGATATAGTTTCATGTTCATAAGAAAAATCATTTTCCCAGAAGAACAACTTTTAAATCAAAGTTTATCATAGTTTTTAATTATCAAACCCAAAACAGCCCGCGGTGTTACTACGACAGCGTATGTCCAGTTTTACGGTATTTTTTGTGTTTCCAGGTTTTAAATCATTAAGTTAGCATATCATATAGATATAGAACATGTGTTTAGTTGATTTTAAAAGTCAAGTTAGAAGGATTACCTTTATTTGCGAACAAGTTTAGAATTAACTAAACTATGTTCTAGTGATTACAAGTTTAAATCTTCGAATAAGATAGTTTTATATGTATGAATTGAATGATGTTATGAACATCATTACTACCTTAATTTTAATAGGTAAACCTACTGGAAATGAGAAAAATAGATCTAGCTTCAAAGGATCCTTGGATGGCTTGAAAGTTCTTGAAGCAGAATCATGACACGAAAACAAGTTCAAGTAAGATTTCCACTCGAAATAAGATTGTTATAGTTATATAAATTGAATCAAAGTTTGAATATGAGTATTACCTTGTATTAGAAAGATATCTTACTGTAAATAAGAAAGATTTCTTGAGATTGGATGATCACTTTACAAGATTGGAAGTAAGCTGCAAACTTGGAAGTATTCTTGATTTTATGAAAATAGAACTTATAGAATTTATGAAGAACACTTAGAACTTGAAGATAGAACTTGAGAGAGATCAATTAGATTAAGAAAATTGAAGAATGAAAGTGTTTGTAGGTGTTTTTGGTCGTTGGTATATAGATTAGATATAAAGGATGTGTAATTTTGTTTACTTGTAAATAAGTCAAGAATGATTACTAATATTTTTGTAATTTTATGAGATATTTCATGCTAGTTGCCAAATGATGGTTCCCACATGTGTTAGGTGACTCACATGGGCTGCTAAGAGCTGATCATTGGAGTGTATATACTAATAGTACATACATCTAAAAGTTGTGTATTGTACGAGTACGAATACGGGTGCATACGAGTAGAATTGTTGATGATACTGAACGAGGATGTAATTGTAAGAAATTTTGTTAAGTAGAAGTATTTTGATAAGTGTCTTGAAGTCTTTAAAAAGTGTATGAATACATATTAAAACACTACATGTATATACATTTTAACTGAGTCGTTAAATCATCGTTAGTCGTTACATGTAAATGTTGTTTTGAAACCTTTAGGTTAACGATCTTGTTAAATGTTGTTAACCCATTGTTTATTATATCTAAAGAGATGTTAAATTATTACATTATCATGATATTATGATATATTAATATATCTTAGTATGATATATATACAGTTATGAAATGTCCCATTCTTATTGATTAAAAACGTTCCATATTAATTGATTTCGTTGCGAGGTTTTGACCTCTATATGAGACGTTTTTCAAAGACTGCATTCATTTTAAAACAAACCATAACCTTTATTTCATCAATAAAGGTTTAAAAAGCTTTACGTAGATTATCAAATAATGATAATCTAAAATATCCTGTTTATACACGACCATTACATAATGGTTTACAATACAAATATGTTACAACAAAATAAGTTTCTTGAATGCAGTTTTTACACAATATCATACAAGCATGGACTCCAAATCTCGTCCTTATTTAAGTATGCGACAGCGGAAGCTCTTAATAATCACCTGAGAATAAACATACTTAAAACATCAACAAAAATGTTGGTGAGTTATAGGTTTAACCTATATATATCAAATCATAATAATAGACCACAAGATTTCATATTTCAATACACATTCCATACATAGAGATAAAAATCATTCATATGGTGAACACCTGGTAACCGACATTAACAATATGCATATATAAGAATATCCCCATCATTCCGGGACACCCTTCGAATATGATATAAATTTCGAAGTACTAAAGCATCCGGTACTTTGAATGGGGTTTGTTAGGCCCAATAGATCTAACTTTAGGATTCGCGTCAATTAGGGTGTCTGTTCCCTAATTCTTAGATTACCAGACTTAATAAAAAGGGGCATATTCGATTTCGATAATTCAACCATAGAATGTAGTTTCACGTACTTGTGTCTATTTTGTAAATCATTTATAAAACCTGCATGTATTCTCATCCCAAAAATATTAGATTTTAAAAGTGGGACTATAACTCACTTTCACAGATTTTTACTTCGTCGGGATGTAAGACTTGGCCACTGGTTGATTCACGAACCTATAACAATATATACATATATATCAAAGTATGTTCAAAATATATTTACAACACTTTTGATATATTTTGATATTTTAAGTTTATTAAGTCAGCTGTCCTCGTTAGTAACCTACAACTAGTTGTCCACAGTTAGATGTACAGAAATAAATCGATAAATATTATCTTGAATCAATCCACGACCCAGTGTATACGTATCTCAGTATTGATCAGAACTCAAACTATATATATTTTGGAATCAACCTCAACCCTGTATAGCTAACTCCAACATTCACATATAGAGTGTCTATGGTTGTTCCGAAATATATATAGATGTGTCGACATGATAGGTCGAAACATTGTATACGTGTCTATGGTATCTCAAGATTACATAATATACAATACAAGTTGATTAAGTTATGGTTGGAATAGATTTGTTACCAATTTTCACGTAGCTAAAATGAGAAAAATTGTCCAATCTTGTTTTACCCATAACTTCTTCATTTTAAATCCGTTTTGAGTGAATCAAATTGCTATGGTTTCATATTGAACTCTATTTTATGAATCTAAACAGAAAAAGTATAGGTTTATTGTCGGAAAAATAAGTTACAAGTCGTTTTTGTAAAGGTAGTCATTTAAGTCGAAAGAACGACGTCTAGATGACCATTTTAGAAAACATACTTCCACTTTGAGTTTAACCATAATTTTTGGATATAGTTTCATGTTCATAATAAAAATCATTTTCTCAGAATAACAACTTTTAAATCAAAGTTTATCATAGTTTTTAATTAACTAACCCAAAACAGCCCGCGGTGTTACTACGACGGCGTAAATCCGGTTTTACGGTGTTTTTCGTGTTTCCAGGTTTTAAATCATTAAGTTAGCATATCATATAGATATAGAACATGTGTTTAGTTGATTTTAAAAGTCAAGTTAGAAGGATTAACTTTTGTTTGCGAACAAGTTTAGAATTAACTAAACTATGTTCTAGTGATTACAAGTTTAAACCTTCGAATAAGATAGCTTTATATGTATGAATCGAATGATGTTATGAACATCATTACTACCTTAAGTTCCTTGGATAAACCTACTGGAAAAGAGAAAAATGGATCTAGCTTCAACGGATCCTTGGATGGCTCGAAGTTCTTGAAGCAGAATCATGACACGAAAACAAGTTCAAGTAAGATCATCACTTGAAATAAGATTGTTATAGTTATAGAAATTGAACCAAAGTTTGAATATGATTATTACCTTGTATTATAATGATAACCTACTGTAAGAAACAAAGATTTCTTGAGGTTGGATGATCACCTTACAAGATTGGAAGTGAGCTAGCAAACTTGAAAGTATTCTTGATTTTATGTAACTAGAACTTGTAGAATATATGAAGAACACTTAGAACTTGAAGATAGAACTTGAGAGAGATCAATTAGATGAAGAAAATTGAAGAATGAAAGTGTTTATAGGTGTTTTTGGTCGTTGGTATATGGATTAGATATAAAGGATATGTAATTTTGTTTTCATGTAAATAAGTCATGAATGATTACTCATATTTTTGTAATTTTATGAGATATTTCATGCTAGTTGCCAAATGATGGTTCCCACATGTGTTAGGTGACTCACATGGGCTGCTAAGAGCTGATCATTGGGGTGTATATACCAATAGTACATACATCTAAAAGCTGTGTATTGTACGAGTACGAATACGGGTGCATACGAGTAGAATTGTTGATGAAACTGAACGAGGATGTAATTGTAAGCATTTTTGTTAAGTAGAAGTATTTTGATAAGTGTCTTGAAGTCTTTAAAAATTGTATGAATACATATTAAAACACTACATGTATATACATTTTAACTGAGTCGTTAAGTCATCGTTAGTCGTTACATGTAAATGTTGTTTTGAAACCTTTAGGTTAACGATCTTGTTGAATGTTGTTAACCCATTGTTTATTATAACAAATGAGATGTTAAATTGTTATATTATCAAGATATTATGATATATAATATATCTTAGTATGATATATATACAGTTAAATGTCGTTACAACGATAATCGTTACATATATGTCTCGTTTCGAAATCATTAAGTTAGTAGTCTTATTTTTACATATGTATTTCATTGTTAATACACTTAATAATATATTTACTTATCATTTAACATAATTAACCAAGTGTATCAATATCTTAATATGATTCATATGTACCTAGTAAGACATTGTTATAACGATAATCGTTATATATATATCGTTTTCGAGTTTCTTAAATTAATAGTCTCATTTTTATGTATATAACTCATTGTTAAAATACCTAATGAGATACATAGTTATAATAAAATCATGTTAACTATATATAACCATATATATGTCATCGTATAGTTTTTACAAGTTTTAACGTTCGTGAATCACCGGTCAACTTGGGTGGTCAATTGTCTATATGAAACCTATTTCAATTAATCAAGTCTTAACAAGTTTGATTGCTTAACATGTTGGAAACATTTAATCATGTAAATATCAATCTCAATTAATATATATAAACATGGAAAAGTTCGGGTCACTACAGTACCTACCCGTTAAATAAATTTCGTCCCGAAATTTTAAGCTGTTGAAGGTGTTGACGAATCTTCTAGAAATAGATGCGGGTATTTCTTCTTCATCTGATCTTCACGCTCCCAGGTGAACTCGGGTCCTCTACGAGCATTCCTTCGAACCTTAACAATTGGTATCTTGTTTTGCTTAAGTCTTTTAACCTCACGATCCAATATTTCGATGGGTTCTTCGATGAATTGAAGTTTTTCGTTGATTTGGATTTCATCTAATGGAATAGTGAGATCTTCTTTAGTAAAACATTTCTTCAAATTCGAGACGTGGAAAGTGTTATGTACCGCCGCGAGTTGTTGAGGTAACTCAAGTCGGTAAGCTACTGGTCCGACACGATCAATAATCTTGAATGGTCCAATATACCTTGGATTTAATTTCCCTCGTTTACCAAATCGAACAACGCCTTTCCAAGGTGCAACTTTAAGCATGACCATCTCTCCAATTTCAAACTCTATATCTTTTCTTTTAATGTCAGCGTAGCTCTTTTGTCGACTTTGGGCGGTTTTCAACCGTTGTTGAATTTGGATGATCTTCTCGGTAGTTTCTTGTATAATCTCCGGACCCATAATCTGTCTATCCCCCACTTCACTCCAACAAATCGGAGACCTGCACTTTCTACCATAAAGTGCTTCAAACGGTGCCATCTCAATGCTTGAATGGTAGCTGTTGTTGTAGGAAAATTCTGCTAACGGTAGATGTCGATCCCAACTGTTTCCGAAATCAATAACACATGCTCGTAGCATGTCTTCAAGCGTTTGTATCGTCCTTTCGCTCTGTCCATCAGTTTGTGGATGATAGGCAGTACTCATGTCTAGACGAGTTCCTAATGCTTGCTGTAATGTCTGCCAGAATCTTGAAATAAATCTGCCATCCCTATCAGAGATAATAGAGATTGGTATTCCATGTCTGGAGATGACTTCCTTCAAATACAGTCGTGCTAACTTCTCCATCTTGTCATCTTCTCTTATTGGCAGGAAGTGTGCTGATTTGGTGAGACGATCAACTATTACCCAAATAGTATCAAAACCACTTGCAGTCCTTGGTAATTTAGTGATGAAATCCATGGTAATGTTTTCCCATTTCCATTCCGGGATTTCGGGTTGTTGAAGTAGACCTGATGGTTTCTGATGCTCAGCTTTGACCTTAGAACACGTCAAACATTCTCCTACGTATTTAGCAACATCGGCTTTCATACCCGGCCACCAAAAATGTTTCTTGAGATCTTTGTACATCTTCCCCGTTCCAGGATGTATTGAGTATCTGGTTTTATGAGCTTCTCTAAGTACCATTTCTCTCATATCTCCAAATTTTGGTACCCAAATCCTTTCAGCCCTATACCGGGTTCCGTCTTCCCGAATATTAAGATGCTTCTCCGATCCTTTGGGTATTTCATCCTTTAAATTTTCCTCTTTTAAAACTCCTTGTTGCGCCTCCTTTATTTGAGTAGTAAGGTTATTATGAATCATTATATTCATAGATTTTACTCGAATGGGTTCTCTGTCCTTCCTGCTCAAGGCATCGGCTACCACATTTGCCTTCCCCGGGTGGTAACGAATCTCAAAGTCGTAATCATTCAATAATTCAATCCACCTACGCTGCCTCATATTCAGTTGTTTCTGATTAAATATGTGTTGAAGACTTTTGTGGTCGGTATATATAATACTTTTGACCCCATATAAGTAGTGCCTCCAAGTCTTTAATGCAAAAACAACCGCGCCTAATTCCAAATCATGCGTCGTATAATTTTGTTCGTGAATCTTCAATTGTCTAGACGCATAAGCAATCACCTTCGTTCGTTGCATTAATACACAACCGAGACCTTGCTTTGATGCGTCACAATAAATCACAAAATCATCATTCCCTTCAGGCAATGACAATATAGGTGCCGTAGTTAGCTTTTTCTTCAATAACTGAAACGCTTTCTCTTGTTCATCATTCCATTCAAATTTCTTCCCTTTATGCGTTAATGAAGTCAAGGGTTTTGCTATTCTGGAAAAGTCTTGGATGAACCTTCTGTAGTAACCAGCTAGTCCTAAAAACTGGCGTATGTGTTTCGGAGTTTTCGGAGTTTCCCACTTTTCAACAGTTTCTATCTTTGCCGGATCCACCTTAATACCTTCTTTGTTCACTATGTGACCGAGGAATTGAACTTCTTCCAACTAAAATGCACACTTTAAAAACTTAGCGTACAATTCTTCCTTCCTCAATACTTCTAACACCTTTCTCAAATGTTCAACGTGTTCTTGGTCATTCTTTGAGTAAATAAGTATGTCATCAATGAAAACAATGACAAACTTGTCAAGGTATGGTCCACACACTCGGTTCATAAGGTCCATGAACACAGCTGGTGCATTAGTTAAACCAAACGGCATGACCATAAACTCGTAATGATCGTAACGTGTTCTGAAAGCAGTCTTTGGAATATCATCTTCTTTCACCCGCATTTGATGATATCCGGAACGTAAGTTAATCTTTGAATAAACAGACGAGCCTTGTAGTTGATCAAATAAGTCGTCGATTCTCAGTAGTGGGTAGCGGTTCTTGATGGTAAGTTTGTTCAAATCTCGGTAGTCGATACACAACCTGAATGTACCATCTTTCTTCTTGACAAACAAAACAGGAGCTCCCCACGGTGATGTGCTTGGTCGAATGAAACCACGCTCTAAAAGTTCTTGTAATTGGCTTTGCAGTTCTTTCATCTCGCTGGGTGCGAGTCTGTAAGGAGCACGAGCTATTGGTGCAGCTCCTGGTACAAGATCTATTTGAAATTCAACGGATCGATGTGGGGGTAATCCCGGTAATTCTTTCGGAAATACATCGGGAAATTCTTTTGCAATGGGAACATCATTGATGCTCTTTTCTTCAGTTTGTACTTTCTCGACGTGTGCTAGAACAGTATAGCAACCTTTTCTTATTAGTTTTTATGCCTTCAAATTACTAAAAAGATGTAGCTTCGTGTTGCCCTTTTCTTCGTACACCATTAAGGGTTTTCCTTTTTCTCGTTTAATGCGAATTGCATTTTTGTAATAAACGATCTCTGCTTTCACTTCTTTCAACCAGTCCATACCGATTATCACATCAAAACTCCCTAACTCTACTGGTATCAAATCAATCTTAAATGTTTCGCTAACCAGTTTAATTTCTCGATTCCGACATATATTATCTGCTGAAATTAATTTACCATTTGCTAATTCGAGTAAAAATTTACTATCCAAAGGCGTCAATGGACAACTTAATTTAGCACAAAAATCTCTACTCATATAGCTTCTATCCGCACCCGAATCAAATAAAACATAAGCAGATTTATTGTTAATAAGAAACTTACCCGTAACAAGCTCCGGGTCTTCCTGTGCCTCTGCCGCATTAATATTAAAAACTCTTCCGCGGCCTTGTCCATTAGTGTTCTCCTGGTTCGGGCAATTTCTAATAATGTGGCCCGGTTTTCCACATTTATAACAAACTACATTGGCATAACTTGCTCCGACACTACTTGCTCCGCCATTACTCGTTCTGACACCATTTGTTCCTTTCGTTCTATTAACCCCTGGTCCGTAGACCTCACACTTCACCGCGCTCTGACCATTTCTTTTACACTTGTTGCAAAATTTGGTGCAGAACCCCGAGTGATACTTTTCACACCTTTGGCATAGTTGCTTCTGATTGTTGTTGTTGTTGTTGCGGTTATTATTGTTGTTGGGATGATTGTTGTAGTTGCTGTTGTTGTTGTTGTTGGGCCGTTTGTTGTAGTTGCGATTGATGTTGCGATTGTTGGGATAATTGTTGCGATTATTGTTGTAATTGCTGTTGTTGTATTGGTGATTCTTATCACCGTTTTCCTTCCACTTTCTTTTGACTTGCTTCACATTGGCCTCTTCAACAGTCTGTTCTTTAATTCTTTCTTCAATCTGGTTTACTAGTTTGTGAGCCATTCTACATGCCTGTTGTATGGAGGCGGGCTCGTGTGAACTTATATCTTCTTGGATTCTTTCCGGTAATCCTTTCACAAACGCGTCGATCTTCTCTTCCTCATCTTCGAATGCTCCCGGACACAATAGGCACAATTCTGTGAATCGTATTTCGTACGTGGTAATATCAAATCCTTAGGTTCGTAACCCTCTAAGTTCTGTCTTGAGCTTATTGACCTCGGTTCTGGGACGGTACTTCTCATTCATCAAGTGCTTGAATGCTGACCACGGTAGTGCGTACGCATCGTCTTGTCCCACTTGCTCTAGATAGGTATTCCACCATGTTAACGCAGAACCTGTGAAGGTATGCGTAGCGTACTTCACTTTTTCCTCTTCAGTACACTTACTTATGGCAAACACCGATTCGACCTTCTCGGTCCACCGTTTCAATCCGATCGGTCCTTCGGTTCCATCAAATTCTAAAGGTTTGCAGGCAGTGAATTCTTTGTAGGTGCATCCTACACGATTTCCTGTACTGCTAGATCCAAGGTTATTGTTGGTATGTAGCGCAGCCTGTACTGTGGCTATGTTTGAAGTTAGAAAAGTACGGAATTCCTCTTCATTCATATTCACGGTGTGTCGAGTATTCGGTGCCATTTCCTTCAAAATAGTCAAATGGAACAAGTTAATCATACAGAATATTAAGAGTAGTTAATAGTATTTCGTAGCATAATATGAACTCATTTATAAAAGCTTTTTCTTCATATTAGCGTTTTATAAGTTTAAATTCGGGTAGTACCTACCCGTTAAGTTCATACTTAGTAGCTAATATACAATTCAACTACTACAATTCTATATGAAAAACTGATTATAATAATATTTCGCGTTCAAACTTTTACACAATATTTTGCAAACTTACAATACCGCTTATTTTACATATAGCATGAAATATAGCACACAATAAATTTGATACAAGATGGTTGTGAAGATAATTCTAGCTAGTACACAAGTCGTTCAGCAAAGGCAATAAAGACACGTAATTCATACGTCCAGAAACAAGTCATGCATTCTGGTTTTACTAGGATTACTTCCCATCCTTGGTCTTATGGAACATAACCGTTATGGCCGTTGATAAGACAGCGTGTTGTAACGTCGTCAAAGGGACGAGGGTTACGTTGTGACGACCCGGAAATTTCCGACCAAATTTAAACTTAACCTTTATATGTTTCCGACACGATAAGCAGAATTTGTAATGTTGAATCTTAAAAAGTTTGGAACTACATTCATGTAATCAATTACCCTTTGACCGTATTCGACGATTCACGAACAATTATGTGTATATAGATATGCATATATAATATATAATATTAACTGAAAACATTAACAAAGTATTAGATATATGATACGTTACATGAACATATTTGTTTCGATATATTTATCGACAGAATTAAGAGATAATATCAAATGATTGAATTATCAGATACATTATGATATGATTACGGGCCTATGTTATGAGGTCCACTGTGATTTAAGAAATCTATTCTTTTTGACAACTCATTACTTAACCAGTATGATAAAGATAACGATATTTATATTTTATTTTATTAAATATATATAACGATTTAAATTAATATTATATATTTTTATACGCGTATTATACGTACATAGTTTTATACTTTTACTATACTATAACTTTACCTTTACTTTACTTTTACTTTACTTTAACTTTAATAATTCATACTTTAATAATTCACTTTAATAATTCATACTTTAATAATTCACTTTAATAATTCATAATTTAATAATTCACTTTAATAATTCATACTTTAATAATTCACTTTAATAATTCATACTTTAATAATTCACTTTAATAATTCATACTTTAATAATTCACTTTAATAATTCAAAAATCTATTATAAATAGAATTCAATAGGTTTCATTATTTCATAGAAACTTGAAAATATATTTCTCTAAACTCTCTCAATCGAATTACATATATATATATATATATATATATATATATATATATATATTTACTTAGTACTATTTCAAGATATTATTAGTATACATAAAATACTACGATGGATTTATATTCAGACGATTTCAAAATAAGTTTTCAAATGGGATATAGCTAAGGAAATTATGGGTTATAGCTATGAAGGTTATGGGTATTGATCGAGGGTATTTCTCGTGAGGTCAACCTAACGTTTATCATTTTCGTTGCGTCTACGTACTTTCCTGCAATATTGAATCACAATATTGATACGTGAGCATTCATATCTTATCTTTTATATATTAATAGTGTATCCCTGACTAGTGCTCGAGTATATATGATTATGCATGTTTGTATGCTTAGTTTCGTCGTTAAATAGTTTATGATAAATCACGAATTTGATACATATGCTACTGAGATAAGTTATATGATATGCATGTCATTGAAAAGTTGAAGAAAAAAATTAATAACTTTTCATTTAGAAATCGTGTGGTTTCGATGAACGGATTAAAAGATATGGTCAACTGAATTATCATTAATTTTAATATTATTATTAAAACGATTATTATAACTGTTATCAGTTGATGTTATTACTAAAATTATCTTTATTACTAAAAATTAATATTTTTATTGAAACTATCATTTTATTATTATTATTATCAATATTATTTTATCAAATAAATATGCGTACAAAGATATTTTTACCACATGTAATGTAATTACATTAATAATACATACCACTATATTTTTATGATATTAAGTGAATTTTATAAATTTTATTACTTGAGATATATAAAAGTATATTTTTATCATATATGAATTTTAATATAAATTTTTATTTATTAATAAATGACTTGTATTATTTAGTATAATAAGATCTGATAAATATATTTAAATATATAAAACTACTATATATAAGTTATATAATAAACATGTATAGATTTTGAAAGTTATTTTGGGTCAAGTTGACTCTTGTTGACTTTTACATGTCGGTCTCGAGCATTAGGATTGTGATACACTACGACTTGACCTAAATTGTTAGACAGATATTGACCAACATATAAATATATATACTTAATATAGGTTCGTGAATCCGAGACAAACCCTGCACTTGTTCAGTGCCGTCATATACATAATTGCTACGAAATACAGTATTGTGAGTTTCATTTGCTCCCTTTTTATATATATTTTTGGGCTGAGAATACATGCGCTGATTTATAAATGTTTTACGAAATAGGCACAAGTACTAAAACTAATTCTATGTGGGTTTAAACCAGAAATATACCCTTAGCTTGGTAACATTAAACTACTTGTCTATGTACGGTAGGCGCGAATCCTAAAGATAGATCTATTGGGTCTGACAAACCCCATCCTGACTATGGGATGCTTTAGTACTTCGAGGTTATTTTAAACACACCTGATCTGGTGTACTTCAGAGGGTAAAACATGAACGTTAAGGCTTGTTACCGGGTGCCTAAAACTTATAGAATACTTTTATACACTTGCGAGTGTACATATATTTATAAACGGAAATCTTGTGGTCTATTAATATATTGAAATGATTATTATGATAAACCTATGAACTCACCAACCTTTTGGTTGACACTTTAAAGCATGTTTATTCTCAGGTATTAAAGAAATATTCCGCTGTGCATTAGCTCATTTTAAGGATATTACTTGGAGTCATTCAAGACATACTTTGAAAGACGTTGCATTCGAGTCGTTGAGTTCATCAAGATTAATATTAAGTCAATTATAGTTGGATGTAATATGAAATGGTATGCATGCCGTCAATTTTTGATGTAAAGAAAGTTTGTCTTTTAAAAACGAATGCAATGTTTGTAAAACGTATCATATAGAGGTCAAATACCTCGCGATGTAATCAACTATTGTGAATCGTTTATAATGTATATGAACGGGTCCTTTCAGTTGGTATCAGAGCGGTGGTCTTAGCGAACCAGGTCTTGCATTAGTGTGTCTAACTGATAGTTGTTAAGATGCATTAGTGAGTCTGGACTTCGACCGTGTCTGCATGTCAAAATTTTTGCTTATCATTTTTAGTCGAAAATCATCTACTTACCATCCTTAGGAAATTACCTGCTTATCATTCTTAAGTCTAGACACATTTTCCTACATTTATTGCATAATAGTGTATAGACGAATTCTTATCTTAGCATATCTGTTACTGTGAACGTTGACTGACATCTTTCAAAGATTCCTCCGTAATTTATGGGATTTTGGTATTATATATACATATGTAAATTATGTATTGAAGAATACCAAATCTAAATTCTACAATCTATTTCATACCAAAAAATTCTTTCCCTGATCATACAAGATGGATCCCTCAACCAGTTCGAGTTCCTCGGATTCCGACAGCTATGCCGATATGGATTTCCACATGAGCTCCGAAAGCAGCGTGACCGGAATGAATCAACCAATTAGCCATCATCTATTATGAATGAATTGGGGATAGGTTCATAGCCTCCTCAATAATTGGAGACAAGAAGAAGGTGATCCCTTCCATCCACCACATTGCCCTCTTGGCGATGAACCTGAAGCACTTACCAGCGAACCGGTCTGAAACACCATTTTCTCTCTCATTTCCAGAGTATCTAGTCATGATTGTATACTACACCAAATTCTAGATCTTATTTATCCGCTCGTCCGAACCGACAATTACCCCGGTGTAATAGAAGAAGTCAACGAGCTTCGCGCTCGGGTAGTGGCTTTGGAGAATATGGTGCAAAGGTTACAAACACCAGCAGCAGCACCAACAGCATAACCAGTACCACCATCAACAGTACCATTACCACCACCAACAACAACCGCATCGCAAACCTCAACTTCACAATCTGTCCCACGAGCATCGACGTCATACGCCATGTAGATACCAAGGAATACCACAACGATGAAGTATTGATTCATAACTTCATTGGGGAAACATTCTACGGCGATTATGTAATTTCTAAAATTTAGAAATTATCTATCCTCGCCTTAACCATAAATCAAATGAGTTTAATTTAATATTAACTCATTAAATCAATATTACATCTGAAGAAATATATACATATATATTTCCATAAAAACTGTAATAAATTTTTTTTGTACAAAATATTAATTGTGAATTTTTTTTAACGGGTAGGTAATACCCGAAAGATATATAAATTCACAATTAATATGTTACATTCTTCGAATCTGATTCAGCAAATCATCCATTATACTCCCTACTTTCACAACAATATACATTCTTTTATAAAAATCAAAACAACCATACTCATTCAAAATCTAATTACATATTCTGATTTTGAAATCTCAGAATTCGATTCAAGATATAACCGAAATCATCACTCTTAAATTCCTACATCTTTCAAAACTATACTTTGACTTCAAAACTGTCCTAGAACCTCATTTCTATTCATGGAACTCACAAAAATATTTGTATCATTCAAAATCTTAGAACATCATATGTATATTAACAATTACAATATGTGTTCAAACACTTCGAAATTTCTAAAGACATGTGAGATGATGATCCAACCACATATTACCCACTGTCATGCATCTGAAAAGCTCTCGAAACCAAAGTTATAGTTTAACACGTATCCATTTCAGATCCTTTGATATTTATTACCAAATATAATTTTTCAATCTCTTTCCAAAATAGACAGTTTTGTCACAGCTCCAGCAAATCACCTTCATTTGTTTATACGAATAAACCTTATTATAACAATTACCCCTTCATCATTGTTACCGGGGAACCTTTCATATCTCGCCACATTAGCAGTAAACTTATCAACAACTTCATTAACCTTCGACTTAAGCCTCTCCGAAAAGCCACTATACTTATTCATTAAAACCCCATCATGTACTCACCTACATCCTGTAACAATAATTGTCACACCAACTACTGGGAATTAGCAATCAGTATTTTGAATTTCGCGACAATTTTACGTCAAAAGTTATACATATAACGTCTATCTCCTAGACTTACATACTTCGAATGTGAATTTTCTGAAAAACATCCCAAACCATGAACTAGTTCTTCGAAATTGGAAAAATGCTGATGAAGCAGCAAAAACTGTAAACGACTTTAACAGTCAAAAGTTTGATGATAAAGAATAGTATGGTGGTAAAGCTGAGAAAAAGAGAAGGTTTAAAACTGGAAAACGGATTGAGCAGACCATGAAGGAGGCTGTGGACAAATCACAAAGACTAAACCTGCCTTCAAAGGATCCAAATGATTCAGTGTCTACTGAAATCGTTAGCAAACAACTTACTTCTTATTCTAAACCTTCACAGACAAATCTTCTTCATCATCCATATTATCGTATCTTTTATTATAATATCTTCAATATTCCTGAAGATATTTTCACAACTATTCTTATCTGAAATCTTTTATCTCCTCGCAATATCTGCGTTACAACATAAAAAGAAACTGTGTTAGTTTCTAAATTCTAAAAAAAAGAAATTTGAATTTAAAATAGGAATGTTTTTGAAGTAGTGTTGGGAACTGAAGCATGAGTTAGTATAATATAATGACACTTGATCAACGTGATTATATTACAGTAAGTCATGCTGAGTTTCTAATGGAACGTGATGATTCACAGAACATACTGTCATCATGTACTGTTTACACGACTCTTACATTCTACCCAATTTCCAAACACATTAAGAACATATCATCTTGATAGCTCTATATTTTCGGATATTCTGGTAATTTTCCAAATCAAGATCGTGCCATTACGATTTTCTTCTTGGAACATTAACTATGTTCATACAAAAAATTCATATCTACGAATTCTGGACCATTATCCGCTTGACTTAAGGTCGGAAAGAGAAAATGAAAGCATGAAGCTCCAAAATATAATGGAGAATACAAAGCCCGATAACAACCCTGAAATTACAAACCGTGTATATCAATGCGTATAGCAATATAAATACACGGGAGAATGAAAAACACAATAACCCCAAGGTAATGGTAGAAGAAAATAACTTCCTCCGGTGGTAGATGAAAAAGAAGAATGACATATATGAAAGTTAAGAGTATATCAAGAATCAATACTGGATGAAGCATATTAACGAATGCTTTAAAGTATGAATTGGGGAGAAAGACTAGAAGGTGTGAGATGTGGAAATAAAGAAACGAAGGGGGTGGAATTATAGTAAAATATCAGGCCGAGAAATCGAGACAGATTATCGCATTTAATCAAAGAAGATCCTGATTTCCTTAATCGCCGAAGAACCAAATCTTATTGCAAAGATTTTCTTTAAATCCCATGAATTCCGAAAATCAATCATAACTACGTCATCGGTTAAAACGAATATACGTTTACTCATTTCACTCTCTTGCGATAGCTTCACTTATACTCTTCGCGTAATCAAATTATTTTTATCTATATTACTCAATGATGATAAAACTCTATTTATCAACTCATATTCATCATGAAAACATTTTTATAGTTAGCCATGACAACCTCGATCAAATTTCGGGACGAAATTTCTTTAACGGGTAGGTACTGTGACGACCCGGAAATTTCCGACCAAATTTAAACTTAACCTTTATATGTTTCTGACACGATAAGAAGAATTTGTAATGTTGAATCTTAAAAAGTTTGGAACTACATTCATGTAATCAATTACCCTTTGACCGTATTCGACGATTCACGAACAATTATGTGTATATAGATATGTATATATAATATATAATATTAACTAAAAACATTAACAAAGTATTAGATATATGATACGTTACATGAACATATTTGTTTCGATATATTTATCGACAGAATTAAGAGATAATATCAAATGATTGAATTATCAGATACATTATGATATGATTACGGGCCTATGTTATGAGGTCCACTGTGATTTAAGAAATCTATTCTTTTTGACAACTCATTACTTAACCAGTATGATAAAGATAACGATATTTATATTTTATTTTATTAAATATATATAACGATTTAAATTAATATTATATATTTTTATACGCGTATTATACGTACATAGTTTTATACTTTTACTATACTATAACTTTACCTTTACTTTACTTTTACTTTACTTTAACTTTAATAATTCATACTTTAATAATTCACTTTAATAATTCATACTTTAATAATTCACTTTAATAATTCATACTTTAATAATTCACTTTAATAATTCATACTTTAATAATTCACTTTAATAATTTATACTTTAATAATTCACTTTAATAATTCATACTTTAATAATTCACTTTAATAATTCAAAAATCTATTATAAATAGAATTCAATAGGTTTCATTATTTCATAGAAACTTGAAAATATATTTCTCTAAACTCTCTCAATCGAATTAGATATATATATATTTACTTAGTACTATTTCAAGATATTATTAGTATACATAAAATACTACGACGGAGTTATATTCAGACGATTTCAAAATAAGTTTTCAAATGGGATATAGCTAAGGAAATTATGGGTTATAGCTATGAAGGTTATGGGTATTGATCGAGGGTATTGCTCGTGAGGTCAACCTAACGTTTATCATTTTCGTTGCGTCTAAGTACTTTCCTGCAATATTGAATCACAATATTGATACGTGAGCATTCATATCTTATCTTTTATATATTAATAGTGTATCCCTGACTAGTGCTCGAGTATATATGATTATGCATGTTTGTATGCTTAGTTTCGTCGTTAAATAGTTTATGATAAATCACGAATTTGATACATATGCTACTGAGATAAGTTATATGATATGCATGTCATTGAAAAGTTGAAGAAAAAAATTAATAACTTTTCATTTAGAAATCGTGTGGTTTCGATGAACGGATTAAAAGATATGGTCAACTGAATTATCATTAATTTTAATATTATTATTAAAACGATTATTATAACTGTTATCAGTTGATGTTATTACTAAAATTATCTTTATTACTAAAAATTAATATTTTTATTGAAACTATCATTTTATTATTATTATTATCAATATTATTTTATCAAATAAATATGCGTACAAAGATATTTTTACCACATGTAATGTAATTACATTAATAATACATACCACTATATTTTTATGATATTAAGTGAATTTTATAAATTTTATTACTTGAGATATATAAAAGTATATTTTTATCATATATGAATTTTAATATAAATTTTTATTTATTAATAAATGACTTGTATTATTTAGTATAATAAGATCTGATAAATATATTTAAATATATAAAACTACTATATATAAGTTATATAATAAACATGTATAGATTTTGAAAGTTATTTTGGGTCAAGTTGACTTTTGTTGACTTTTACATGTCGGTCTCGAGCATTAGGATTGTGATACACTACGACTTGACCTAAATTGTTAGACAGATATTGACCAACATATAAATATATATACTTAATATAGGTTCGTGAATCCGAGACAAACCCTGCACTTGTTCAGTGCCGTCATATACATAATTGCTACGAAATACAGTATTGTGAGTTTCATTTGCTCCCTTTTTATATATATTTTTGGGCTGAGAATACATGCGCTGATTTATAAATGTTTTACGAAATAGGCACAAGTACTAAAACTAATTCTATGTGGGTTTAAACCAGAAATATACCCTTAGCTTGGTAACATTAAACTACTTGTCTCGCGAATCCTAAAGATAGATCTATTGGGTCTGACAAACCCCATCCTGACTATGGGATGCTTTAGTACTTCGAGGTTATTTTAAACACACCTGATCCGGTGTACTTCAGAGGGTAAAACATGAACGTTAAGGCTTGTTACCGGGTGCCTAAAACTTATAGAATACTTTTATACACTTGCGAGTGTACATATATTTATAAACGGAAATCTTGTGGTCTATTAATATATTGAAATGATTATTATGATAAACTTATGAACTCACCAACCTTTTGGTTGACACTTTAAAGCATGTTTATTCTCAGGTATTAAAGAAATATTCCGCTGTGCATTAGCTCATTTTAAGGATATTACTTGGAGTCATTCAAGACATACTTTGAAAGACGTTGCATTCGAGTCGTTGAGTTCATCAAGATTAATATTAAGTCAATTATAGTTGGATGTAATATGAAATGGTATGCATGCCGTCAATTTTTGATGTAAAGAAAGTTTGTCTTTTAAAAACGAATGCAATGTTTGTAAAACGTATCATATAGAGGTCAAATACCTCGCGATGTAATCAACTATTGTGAATCGTTTATAATGTATATGAACGGGTCCTTTCATACGTAATGTCCAACAGTCCCGTAACAATCTAAAAACCTCATTTCTTATCCCAATTACCGACTCCGTCACTTGTGGGAACGTTTTGTTTAATAGTTGTAGCCCGATGTTCTTGTTCTCACTTTGGTGAGAAGCGAACATTACTAATCTGTAAGCATAACATGCTTCTTTATGTTGCATGTTAGCCGCTTTTTCTAAATCACGAAGTCCAATATTCGGATATATTGAGTCAAAATAATTTCTTAACCCATTGCGTAAAATAGCATTTGGGTTCCCCGCAATATATGCGTCAAAGTAAACACATCGTAACTTATGGATTTCCCAATGTGATATCCCCCATCTTTCGAACGAAAGCCTTTTATAAACCAAGGCATTCTTGGAACGTTCTTCGAATGTCTTACAAACTGATCTCGCCTTAAATAGTTGTGCTGAAGAATTCTGACCGACTCTAGACAAGATTTCATCAATCATGTCTCCGGGTAGGTCTCTTAAAATATTGGGTTGTCTATCCATTTTGTGTTTTTATACTGTAAAATAGACAAGAGTTAGATTCATAAAAAAAAATACTTATTAATACAAGCAATTTTTACATATATCATAAAGCATAAGTGTAGTGACCCGAAATTTTCCATGTTTATATATATTAATTGAGATTGATATTTACATGATTAAATGTTTCCAACATGTTAAGCAATCAAACTTGTTAAGACTTGATTAATTGAAATATGTTTCATATAGACAATTGACCACCCAAGTTGACCGGCGATTCACGAACGTTAAAACTTGTAAAAACGACATGACGATATATATATGGATATACATATGGTTAACATGAGATTATGATAAGTAAGTATCTCCATAAGTATATTAACAATGAGTTATATACATATAAACAAGACTACTAACTTAAGGATTTCGAAACGAGACATATATGTAACGATTATCGTTGTAACGACATTTAAATGTATATATATATCATATTAAGATATATTAATATATCATAATATCATGATAATATAATAATTTAACATCTCATTAGATATAATAAACAATGGGTTAACAATATTAATTGAGATCGTTAACTTAAAGGTTTCAAAACAACACTTACATGTAACGACTAACGATGACTTAACGACTCAGTTAAAATGTATATACATGTAGTGTATTTAGATTTATTAAAATACTTTTGGAAGACTTCAAGACATATATCAAAACACTCATACTTAATGAAAATGGTTACAGTTACTTTCCCATTCTTTTCTTTCATCAAGAATTCTAGTCGTATTTTTACCCGTATTATACACGGCTTCAAAACGTACTTACTATGGGTATATACCAATAGGAACTAGCATGGGATTCCACTCTTGATTATGTCATGTATGACTAATTAATTTTAACTTCTACCATGAGCAAGTCAACTAACTAGAACTCCTTTTAACCCCACTCACCACTCACCAATTACCACTCATCATTCACTCCATTTCATTTCCAATTCTCTTTCTAATTCTCTCTCAACACACCCACACTATTATGAACGTATTTTTCCAGTAGTTAATCATCATCTTCATCAAAAATCACTTCAAGAATCAAGCTATAATCATCATAGGAAGAACACTTCAAGAACACTTCAAAAATCCCTTCAAGTTTACTAATTTACTTCCAAGCTTTCTAATCCATTCCAAGTAATCATCTAAGATCAAGAAACCTTTGTTATATACAGTAGGTTATCTTTCTTATTCAAGGTAATATTCATATTCAAACTTTGATTCAATTTCTATAACTATAAACTATCTTAATTCGAGTAAAAATCTTACTTGAACTTGTTTTTGAGTCATGATCCTACTTCAAGAACTTTCAAGCTATCCAAGATCCTTTGAAGCTAGATCATTTCTTGTCACTTCCAGTAGGTTTACCTACTAAACTTGAGGTAGTAATGATGTTCATAACATCATTCGATTCATATATATAAAACTATCTTATTCGAAGGTTTAAACTCGTAATCACTAGAACATAGTTTAGTTAATTCTAAACTTGTTCGCAAACAAAAGTTAATCCTTATAACTTGACTTTTAAAATTAACTAAACACATGTTCTATATCTATATGATATGCTAACTTAATGATTTAAAACCTGAAAACACGAAAAACACCGTAAAACCGGATTTACGCCGTCGTAGTAACACCGCGGGCTGTTTTGGGTTAGTTAATTAAAAACTATGATAAACTTTGATTTAAAAGTAGTTATTCTGAGAAAATGATTTTTATTATGAACATGAAACTATATCCAAAAATTATGGTTAAACTCAAAGTGGAAGTATGTTTTCTAAAATGGTCATCTAGACGTCGTTCTTTCGACTGAAATGACTACCTTTATAAAAACGACTTGTAACTTATTTTTCCGACTATAAAACTATACTTTTTCTGTTTAGATTCATAAAATAGAGTTCAATATGAAACCATAGCAATTTGATTCACTCAAAACGGATTTATAATGAAGAAGTTATGGGTAAAACAAGATTGGATAATTTTTCTCATTTTAGCTACGTGAAAATTGGTAACAAATATATTCCAACCATAACTTAATCAACTTGTATTGTATATTATGTAATCTTGAGATACCATAGACACGTATACAATGTTTCGACCTATCATGTCGACACATCTATATATATTTCGGAACAACCATAGACACTCTATATGTGAATGTTGGAGTTAGCTATACAGGGTTGAGGTTGATTCCAAAATATATATAGTTTGAGTTGTGATCAATACTGAGATACGTATACACTGGGTCGTGGATTGATTCAAGATAATATTTATCGATTTATTTCTGTACATCTAACTGTGAACAACTAGTTGTAGGTTACTAACGAGGACAGCTGACTTAATAAACTTAAAACATCAAAATATATTAAAAGTGTTGTAAATATATTTTGAACATACTTTAATATATATGTATATATTGTTATAGGTTCGTGAATCAACAGTGGCCAAGTCTTACTTCTCGACGAAGTAAAAATCTGTGAAAGTGAGTTATAGTCCCACTTTTAAAATCTAATATTTTTGGGATGAGAATACATGCAGGTTTTATAAATGATTTACAAAATAGACACAAGTACGTAAAACTACATTCTATGGTTGAATTATCGAAATCGAATATGCCCCTTTTTATTAAGTCTGGTAATCTAAGAATTAGGGAACAGACACCCTAATTGATGCGAATCCTAAAGATAGATCTATTGGGCCTAACAAACCCCATCCAAAGTACCGGATGCTTTAGTACTTCGAAATTTATATCATATCCGAAGGGTATCCCGGAATGATGGGGATATTCTTATATATGCATCTTGTTAATGTCGGTTACCAGGTGTTCACCATATGAATGATTTTTATCTCTATGTATGGGATGTGTATTGAAATATGAAATCTTGTGGTCTATTGTTACGATTTGATATATATAGGTTAAACCTATAACTCACCAACATTTTTGTTGACGTTTAAAGCATGTTTATTCTCAGGTGAATATTATGAGCTTCCGCTGTTGCATACTAAAATAAGGACAAGATTTGGAGTCCATGTTTGTATGATATTGTGTAAAAACTGCATTCAAGAAACTGATTTCGATGTAACATATTTGTATTGTAAACCATTATGTAATGGTCGTGTGTTAACAGGATATTTTAGATTATCATTATTTGATAATCTACGTAAAGCTTTTTAAACCTTTATTTATGAAATAAAGGTTATGATTTGTTTTAAAAATGAATGCAGTCTTTGAAAAACGTCTCATATAGAGGTCAAAACCTCGCAACGAAATCAATTAATATGGAACATTTTTAATCAATAAGAACGGGACATTTCAGTTGGTATCCGAGCGTTGGTCTTAGAGAACCAGAATTTTGCATTAGTGTGTCTTATCGAGTTTGTTAGGATGCATTAGTGAGTCTGGACTTCGACCGTGTTTACTTGAAAAATGATTGCTTAACAAATTTTGTTGGAAACTATATATTTTTAACATGTGAATATTATGTGATATATTAATCTCTTAACGCATTTGATATTATGTGATAGGTGTCTACCTCTAGAACAAGTCCCATTGACTCACCTAATAATAATGAAGAGTCAAATGTAAATTGGAATGATTCGTGGACTGATTCACAAGTTCCCGAAGAGGAACCGGAAGAAGAGTCGGAACCGGAAGAAGAATCAGAACCGGAAGAGGAGGAACCGGATGAAGAAATAGAACCAGTGGGGGAAATAATAAAACGGTTAAGTAAAAGAAAATCCTTAACCAACCGACCAAGGTTAATTATGGTCAATGGTCTTTCCGCCAAGGAAGCAAAATATTGGGAGGATTACCAATTCTCCGATGAATCGGATTCCGACGAGAATTCCGATGATGTTATAGAAATTACCCCAACTGAATTTAAAAAGACAAAAGAAAATAATAAGGGAAAGGGCATAAAAATAGAGAAATCTAATTCCAACCCCGATGAACTTTATATGTATCGTCAACCCCCGAAGTCCTTAAGTTGTAACAATGACCCGGGAACCTCTAAACCACCAGGTTTTTCTAAACCAATGTGGAAAATTACGGCTCGTATTAGGGGAACATCATATATCCCTAGAAACTTGGCAAAACGAACCAAAATCGAAGAAGAAGAAACAAGCGAGTCGGAATAAGATAGTTGTATTCGTGTGGTGTAATATATGTAATATAGTGTGCTTATGCTTTATGATATATGTAAAAATTGCTTGTATTAATAAGTATTTTTTTTTTATGAATCTAACTCTTGTTTATTTTACAGTATAAAAACACAAAATGGATAGATAACCCAATATTTTAAGAGACCTACCCGGAGACATGATTGATGAAATCTTGTCTAGAGTCGGTCAGAATTCTTCGGCACAACTATTTAAGGCGAGATCAGTTTGTAAGACATTCGAAGAACGTTCCAAGAATGCCTTGGTTTATAAAAGGCTTTCGTTCGAAAGATGGGGGATATCACATTGGGAAATCCATAAGTTACGATGTGTTTACTTTGACGCATATATTGCGGGGAACCCAAATGCTATTTTACGCAATGGGTTAAGAAATTATTTTGACTCAATATATCCGAATATTGGACTTCGTGATTTAGAAAAAGCGGCTAACATGCAACATAAAGAAGCATGTTATGCTTACGGATTAGTAATGTTCGCTTCTCACCAAAGTGAGAACAAGAACATCGGGCTACAACTATTAAACAAAACGTTCCCACAAGTGACGGAGTCGGTAATTGGGGTAAGAAATGAGGTTTTTAGATTGTTACGGGACTGTTGGACATTACGTAACCCTCGTCCCTTTGACGACGTTACAACACGCTGTCTTATCAACGGCCATAACGGTTATGTTCCACAAGACCAAGGATGGGAAGTAATCCTAGTAAAACCAGAATGCATGACTTGTTTCTGGACGTATGAATTACGTGTCTTTATTGCCTTTGCTGAACGACTTGTGTACTAGCTAGAATTATCTTCACAACCATCTTGTATCAAATTTATTGTGTGCTATATTTCATGCTATATGTAAAATAAGCGGTATTGTAAGTTTGTAAAATATTGTGTAAAAGTTTGAACGCGAAATATTATTATAATCAGTTTTTCATATAGAATTGTAGTAGTTGAATTGTATATTAGCTACTAAGTATGAACTTAACGGGTAGGTACTACCCAAATTTAAACTTATAAAACGCTAATATGAAGAAAAAGCTTTTATAAATGAGTTCATATTATGCTACGAAATACTATTAACTACTCTTAATATTCTGTATGATTAACTTGTTCCATTTGACTATTTTGAAGGAAATGGCACCGACTACTCGGCACACCGTGAATATGAATGAAGAGGAATTCCGTACTTTTCTAGCTTCAAACATAGCCGCAGTACAGGCTGCGCTACATACCAACAATAACCTTGGATCTAGCAGTACAGGAAATCGTGTAGGATGCACCTACAAAGAATTCACTGCCTGCAAACCTTTGGAATTTGATGGAACCGAAGGACCGATCGGATTGAAACGGTGGACCGAGAAGGTCGAATCGGTGTTTGCCATAAGTAAGTGTACTGAAGAGGACAAAGTGAAGTACGCTACGCATACCTTCACAGGTTCTGCGTTAACATGGTGGAATACCTATCTAGAGCAAGTGGGACAAGACGATGCGTACGCACTACCGTGGTCAGCATTCAAGCACTTGATGAACGAGAAGTACCGTCCCAGAACCGAGGTCAATAAGCTCAAGACAGAACTTAGAGGGTTACGAACCCAAGGATTTGATATTACCACGTACGAAAGACGATTCACAGAATTGTGCCTATTGTGTTCGGGAGCATTCGAAGATGAGGAAGAGAAGATCGACGCGTTTGTGAAAGGATTACCGGAAAGAATCCAAGAAGATATAATTTCACACGAGCCCGCCTCCATACAACAGGCATGTAGAATGGCTCACAAACTAGTGAACCAGATTGAAGAAAGAATTAAAGAACAGACTGCTGAAGAGACCAATGTGAAGCAAGTCAAAAGAAAGTGGGAGGAAAACGGTTATAAGAATCACCAATACGACAACAGCAATTACAACAATAATCGCAACAATTATCCCAGCAATCGCAACATCAATCGCAACTACAACAAACGGCCCAATAACAACAACAACAACAATAGCAGCAACTACAACAATCATCCCAACAACAATAATAACCGCAACAACAACAACAATCAGAAGCAGCTATGCCAAAGGTGTGAAAAGTATCACTCGGGGTTCTGCACCAAATTTTGCAACAAGTGTAAAAGAAATGGTCATAGCGCGGCGAAGTGTGAGGTCTACGGACCAGGGGTTAATAGAACGAAAGGAACAAATGGTGTCGGAACGAGTAATGGCGGAGCAAGTAGTGTCGGAGCAAGTTATGCCAATGTAGTTTGTTATAAATGTGGAAAACCGGGCCACATCATTAGAAATTTCCCAAACCAGGAGAACACGAATGGACAAGGCCGCGGAAGAGTTTTCAATATTAATGCGGCAGAGGCACATGAAGACCCGGAGCTTGTTACGGGTACGTTTCTTATTGACAATAAATGTGCTTACGTTTTATTTGATTCGGGTGCGGATAGAAGCTATATGAGTAGAGATTTTTGTGCTAAATTAAGTTGTCCATTGACGCCTTTGGATAGTAAATTTTTACTCGAATTAGCAAATGGTAAATTAATTTCAGCAGATAATATATGTCGGAATCGAGAAATTAAACTGGTTAGCGAAACATTTAAGATTGATTTGATACCAGTAGAGTTAGGGAGTTTTGATGTGATAATCGGTATGGACTGGTTGAAAGAAGTGAAAGCAGAGATCGTTTGTTACAAAAATGCAATTCGCATTATACGAGAAAAAGGAAAACCCTTAATGGTGTACGGAGAAAAGGGCAACACGAAGTTACATCTTATTAGTAATTTTAAGGCACCAAAACTAATAAGAAAAGGTTGCTATGCTGTTCTAGCACACGTCGAGAAAGTACAAACTGAAGAAAAGAGCATCAATGATGTTCCCATTGCAAAACAATTTCCCGATGTATTTCCGAAAGAATTACCGGGATTACCCCCACATCGATCCGTTGAATTTCAAATAGATCTTGTACCAGGAGCTGCACCAATAGCTCGTGCTCCTTACAGACTCGCACCCAGCGAGATGAAAGAACTGCAAAGCCAATTACAAGAACTTTTAGAGCGTGGTTTCATTCGACCAAGCACATCACCGTGGGGAGCTCCTGTTTTGTTTGTCAAGAAGAAATATGGTACATTCAGGTTGTGTATCGACTACCGAGAGTTGAACAAACTTACCATCAAGAACCGCTACCCACTACCGAGAATCGACGACTTATTTGATCAACTACAAGGCTCGTCTGTTTATTCAAAGATTGACTTACGTTCCGGGTATCATCAAATGCGGGTGAAAGAAGATGATATTCCAAAGACTGCTTTCAGAACACGTTACGGTCATTACGAGTTTATGATCATGCCGTTTGGTTTAACTAATGCACCAGCTATGTTCATGGACCTTATGAACCGAGTGTGTGGACCATACCTTGACAAGTTTGTCATTGTTTTCATTGATGACATACTTATTTACTCAAAGAATGACCATGAACACGGTGAACATTTGAGAAAGGTGTTAGAAGTATTGAGGAAGGAAGAATTGTACGCTAAGTTTTCAAAGTGTGCATTTTGGTTGGAAGAAGTTCAATTCCTCGGTCACATAGTGAACAAAGAAGGTATTAAGGTGGATCCGGCAAAGATAGAAACTGTTGAAAAGTGGGAAACCCCGAAAACTCCGAAACACATACGCCAATTTTTAGGACTAGCTGGTTACTACAGAAGGTTCATCCAATACTTTTCCAGAATAGCAAAACCCTTGACTGCATTAACGCATAAAGGGAAGAAATTTGAATGGAATGATGAACAAGAGAAAGCGTTTCAGTTATTGAAGAAAAAGCTAACTACGGCACCTATATTGTCATTGCCTGAAGGGAATGATGATTTTGTGATTTATTGTGACGCATCAAAGCAAGGTCTCGGTTGTGTATTAATGCAACGAACGAAGGTGATTGCTTATGCGTCTACACAATTGAAGATTCACGAACAAAATTATACGACGCATGATTTGGAATTAGGCGCGGTTGTTTTTGCATTAAAGACTTGGAGGCACTACTTATATGGGGTCAAAAGTTTTATATATACCAACCACAAAAGTCTTCAACACATATTTAATCAGAAACAACTGAATATGAGGCAGCGTAGGTGGATTGAATTATTGAATGATTACGACTTTGAGATTCGTTACCACCCGAGGAAGGCAAATGTGGTAGCCGATGCCTTGAGCAGGAAGGACAGAGAACCCATTCGAGTAAAATCTATGAATATAATGATTCATAATAACCTTACTACTCAAATAAAGGAGGCGCAACAAGGAGTTTTAAAAGAGGGAATTTTAAAGGATGAAATACCCAAAGGATCGGAGAAGCATCTTAATATTCGGGAAGACGAAACCCGGTATAGGGCTGAAAGGATTTGGGTACCAAAATTTGGAGATATGAGAGAAATGGTACTTAGAGAAGCTCATAAAACCAGATACTCAATACATCCTGGAACGGGGAAGATGTACAAGGATCTCAAGAAACATTTTTGGTGGCCGGGTATGAAAGCTGATGTTGCTAAATACGTAGGAGAATGTTTGACGTGTTCTAAGGTCAAAGCTGAGCATCAGAAACCATCAGGTCTACTTCAACAACCCGAAATCCCAGAATGGAAATGGGAAAACATTACCATGGATTTCATCACTAAATTGCCAAGGACTGCAAGTGGTTTTGATACTATTTGGGTAATAGTTGATCGTCTCACCAAATTAGCACACTTCCTGCCAATAAGAGAAGATGACAAGATAGAGAAGTTAGCACGACTGTATTTGAAGGAAGTCGTCTCCAGACATGGAATACCAATCTCTATTATCTCTGATAGGGATGGCAGATTTATTTCAAGATTCTGGCAGACATTACAGCAAGCATTAGGAACTCGTCTAGACATGAGTACTGCCTATCATCCACAAACTGATGGGCAGAGCGAAAGGATGATACAAATGCTTGAAGACATGCTACGAGCATGTGTTATTGATTTCGGAAACATTTGGGATCGACATCTACCGTTAGCAGAATTTTCCTACAACAACAGCTACCATTCAAGCATTGAGATGGCGCCGTTTGAAGCACTTTATGGTAGAAAGTGCAGGTCTCTGATTTGTTGGAGTGAAGTGGGGGATAGACAGATTACGGGTCCGGAGATTATACAAGAAACTACCGAGAAGATCATCCAAATTCAACAACGGTTGAAAACCGCCCAAAGTCGACAAAAGAGCTACGCTGACATTAAAAGAAAAGGTATAGAATTTGAAATTGGAGAGATGGTCATGCTTAAAGTTGCACCTTGGAAAGGCGTTGTTCGATTTGGTAAACGAGGGAAATTAAATCCAAGGTATATTGGACCATTCAAGATTATTGATCGTGTCGGACCAGTAGCTTACCGACTTGAGTTACCTCAACAACTCGCGGCTGTACATAACCCTTTCCACATCTCTAATTTGAAGAAATGTTTTGCTAAAGAAGATCTCACTATTCTGTTAGATGAAATCCAAATCAACGAAAAACTTCAATTCATCGAAGAACCCGTCGAAATAATGGATCGTGAGGTTAAAAGACTTAAGCAAAACAAGATACCAATTGTTAAGGTTCGATGGAATGCTCGTAGAGGACCCGAGTTCACCTGGGAGCGTGAAGATCAGATGAAGAAGAAATACCCGCATCTATTTCCAGAAGATTCGTCAACACCTTCAACAGCTTAAAATTTCGGGACGAAATTTATTTAACGGGTAGGTACTGTAGTGACCCGAACTTTTCCATGTTTATATATATTAATTGAGATTGATATTTACATGATTAAATGTTTCCAACATGTTAAGCAATTTAACTTGTTAAGACTTGATTAATTGAAATATGTTTCATATAGACAATTGACCACCCAAGTTGACCGGCGATTCACGAACGTTAAAACTTGTAAAAACGACATGACGATATATATATGGATATACATATGGTTAACATGAGATTATGATAAGTAAGTATCTCCATAAGTATATTAACAATGAGTTATATACATATAAACAAGACTACTAACTTAAGGATTTCGAAACGAGACATATATGTAACGATTATCGTTGTAACGACATTTAAATGTATATATATCATATTAAGATATATTAATATATCATAATATCATGATAATATAATAATTTAACATCTCATTAGATATAATAAACAATGAGTTAACAACATTGATTGAGATCGTTAACTTAAAGGTTTCAAAACAACACTTACATGTAACGACTAACGATGACTTAACGACTCAGTTAAAATGTATATACATGTAGTGTATTTAGATTTATTAAAATACTTTTGGAAGACTTCAAGACATATATCAAAACACTCATACTTAACGAAAATGGTTACAGTTACTTTCCCATTCTTTTCTTTCATCAACAATTCTAGTCGTATTTTTACCCGTATTATACACAGCTTCAAAACGTACTTACTATGGGTATATACCAATAGGAACTAGCATGGGATTCCACTCTTAATTATGTCATGTATAACTAATCAATTTTAACTTCTACCATGAGCTAATCAACTAACTAGAACTCCTTTTAACCCCACTCACCACTCACCAATTACCACTCATCATTCACTCCATTTCATTTCCAATTCTCTTTCTAATTCTCTCTCAACACACCCACACTATTATGAACGTATTTTACAGTAGTTAATCATCATCTTCATCAAAAATCACTTCAAGAATCAAGCTATAATCATCATAGGAAGAACACTTCAAGAACACTTCAAAAATCCCTTCAAGTTTACTAATTTACTTCCAAGCTTTCTAATCCATTCCAAGTAATCATCTAAGATCAAGAAACCTTTGTTATATACAATAGGTTATCTTTCTTATTCAAGGTAATATTCATATTCAAACTTTGATTCAATTTCTATAACTATAAACTATCTTAATTCGAGTAAAAATCTTACTTGAACTTGTTTTTGTGTCATGATCCTACTTCAAGAATTTTCAAGCCATCCAAGATCCTTTGAAGCTAGATCATTTCTTGTCACTTCCAGTAGGTTTACCTACTAAACTTGAGGTAGGAATGATGTTCATAACATCATTCGATTCATATATATAAAACTATCTTATTCGAAGGTTTAAACTCGTAATCACTAGAACATAGTTTAGTTAATTCTAAACTTGTTCGCAAACAAAAGTTAATCTTTCTAACTTGACTTTTAAAATTAACTAAACACATGTTCTATATCTATATGATATGCTAACTTAATGATTTAAAACCTGGAAACACGAAAAACACCGTAAAACCGGATTTACGCCGTCGTAGTAACACCGCGGGCTGTTTTGGGTTAGTTAATTAAAAACTATGATAAACTTTGATTTAAAAGTTGTTATTCTGAGAAAATGATTTTTATTATGAACATGAAACTATATCCAAAAATTATGGTTAAACTCAAAGTGGAAGTATGTTTTCTAAAATGGTCATCTAGACGTCGTTCTTTCGACTGAAATGACTACCTTTACAAAAACGACTTGTAACTTATTTTTCCAACTATAAACCTATACTTTTTCTGTTTAGATTCATAAAATAGAGTTCAATATGAAACCATAGCAATTTGATTCACTCAAAACGGATTTAAAATGAAGAAGTTATGGGTAAAACAAGATTGGATAATTTTTCTCATTTTAGCTACGTGAAAATTGGTAACAAATATATTCCAACCATAACTTAATCAACTTGTATTGTATATTATGTAATCTTGAGATACCATAGCGACGTATACAATGTTTCAACCTATCATGTCGACACTTCTATATATATTTCGGAACAACCATAGACACTCTATATGTGAATGTTGGAGTTAGCTATACAGGGTTGAGGTTGATTCCAAAATATATATAGTTTGAGTTGTGATCAATACTGAGATACGTATACACTGGGTCGTGGATTGATTCAAGATAATATTTATCGATTTATTTCTGTACATCTAACTGTGGACAACTAGTTGTAGGTTACTAACGAGGACAGCTGACTTAATAAACTTAAAACATCAAAATATATTAAAAGTGTTGTAAATATATTTTGAACATACTTTAATATATATGTATATATTGTTATAGGTTCGTGAATCAACAGTGGCCAAGTCTTACTTCTCGACGAAGTAAAAATCTGTGAAAGTGAGTTATAGTCCCACTTTTAAAATCTAATATTTTTGGGATGAGAATACATGCAGGTTTTATAAATGATTTACAAAATAGACACAAGTACGTAAAACTACATTCTATGGTTGAATTATCGAAATCGAATATGCCCCTTTTTATTAAGTCTGGTAATCTAAGAATTAGGGAACAGACACCCTAATTGACGCGAATCCTAAAGATAGATCTATTGGGCCTAACAAACCCCATCCAAAGTACCGGATGCTTTAGTACTTCAAAATTTATATCATATCCGAAGGGTGTCCCGGAATGATGGGGATATTCTTATATATGCATCTTGTTAATGTCGGTTACCAGGTGTTCACCATATGAATGATTTTTATCTCTATGTATGGGATGTGTATTGAAATATGAAATCTTGTGGTCTATTGTTACGATTTGATATATATAGGTTAAACCTATAACTCACCAACATTTTTGTTGACGTTTAAAGCATGTTTATTCTCAGGTGAATATTAAGAGCTTCCGCTGTTGCATACTAAAATAAGGACAAGATTTGGAGTCCATGTTTGTATGATATTGTGTAAAAACTGCATTCAAGAAACTGATTTCGATGTAACATATTTGTATTGTAAACCATTATGTAATGGTCGTGTGTTAACAGGATATTTTAGATTATCATTATTTGATAATCTACGTAAAGCTTTTTAAACCTTTATTTATGAAATAAAGGTTATGGTTTGTTTTAAAAATGAATGCAGTCTTTGAAAAACGTCTCATATAGAGGTCAAAACCTCGCAACGAAATCAATTAATATGGAACGTTTTTAATCAATAAGAACGGGACATTTCAATAAGCACACTATATTACATATATTACACCACACGAATACAACTATCTTATTCCGACTCGCTTGTTTCTTCTTCTTCGGTTTTGGTTCATTTTGCCAAGTTTCTAGGGATATATGATGTTCCCCTAATACGAGCCGTCGTTTTCCACATTGGTTTAGAAAAACCTGGTGGTTTAGAGGTTCCCAGGTCATTGTTACAACTTAAGGACTTCGGGGGTTGACGATACATATAAAGTTCATCGGGGTTGGAATTAGATTTCTCTATTTATATGCCCTTTCCCTTATTATTTTCTTTTGCCTTTTTAAATTCAGTTGGGGTAATTTCTATAACATCATCGGAATTCTCGTCGGAATCCGATTCATCGGAGAATTGGTAATCCTCCCAATATTTTGCTTCCTTGGCGGAAACACCATTGACCATAATTAACCTTGGTCGGTTGGTTGAGGATTTTCTTTTACTTAACCGTTTTATTATTTCCCCCACCGGTTCTATTTCTTCATCCGGTTCCGATTCTTCTTTCGGTTCCGATTCTTCTTCCGGTTCCGACTCTTCTTCCGGTTCCTCTTCGGGAACTTGTGAATCAGTCTACGAATCATTCCAATTTACATTTGACTCTTCATTATTATTAGGTGAGTCAATGGGACTTATTCTAGAGGTAGACATCTATCACATAATATCAAACGCGTTAAGAGATTAATATATCACATAATATTCACATGTTAAAAATATATAGTTTCCAACAAAATTTGTTAAGCAATCATTTTTCAAATAAACACGGTCGAAGTCCAGACTCACTAATGCATCCTAACAAACTCGATAAGACACACTAATGCAAAATTCTGGTTCTCTAAGACCAACGCTCTGATACCAACTGAAATGTCCCGTTCTTATTGATTAAAAACGTTCCATATTAATTGATTTCGTTGCGAGGTTTTGACCTCTATATGAGACGTTTTTCAAAGACTGCATTCATTTTAAAACAAACCATAACCTTTATTTCATCAATAAAGGTTTAAAAAGCTTTACGTAGATTATCAAATAGTGATAATCTAAAATATCCTGTTTACACACGACCATTACATAATGGTTTACAATACAAATATGTTACAACAAAATAAGTTTCTTGAATGCAGTTTTTACACAATATCATATAAGCATGGACTCCAAATCTCGTCCTTATTTAAGTATGCGACAGCGGAAGCTCTTAATAATCACCTGAGAATAAACATACTTAAAACGTCAACAAAAATGTTGGTGAGTTATAGGTTTAACCTATATATATCAAATCATAATAATAGACCACAAGATTTCATATTTCAATACACATCCCATACATAGAGATAAAAATCATTCATATGGTGAACACCTGGTAACCGACATTAACAAGATGCATATATAAGAATATCCCCATCATTCCGGGACACCCTTCGGATATGATATAAATTTCGAAGTACTAAAGCATCCGGTACTTTGGATGGGGTTTGTTAGGCCCAATAGATCTATCTTTAGGATTCGCGTCAATTAGGGTGTCTGTTCCCTAATTCTTAGATTACCAGACTTAATAAAAAGGGGCATATTCGATTTCGATAATTCAACCATAGAATGTAGTTTCACGTACTTGTGTCTATTTTGTAAATCATTTATAAAACCTGCATGTATTCTCATCCCAAAAATATTAGATTTTAAAAGTGGGACTATAACTCACTTTCACAGATTTTTACTTCGTCGGGAAGTAAGACTTGGCCACTGGTTGATTCACGAACCTATAACAATATATACATATATATCAAAGTATGTTCAAAATATATTTACAACACTTTTGATATATTTTGATGTTTTAAGTTTATTAAGTCAGCTGTTCTCGTTAGTAACCTACAACTAGTTGTCCACAGTTAGATGTACAGAAATAATTCGATAAATATTATCTTGAATCAATCCACGACCCAGTGTATACGTATCTCAGTATTGATCACAACTCAAACTATATATATTTTGGAATCAACCTCAACCCTGTATAGCTAACTCCAACATTCACATATAGAGTGTCTATGGTTGTTCCGAAATATATATAGATGTGTCGACATGATAGGTCGAAATATTGTATACGTGTCTATGGTATCTCAAGATTACATAATATACAATACAAGTTGATTAAGTTATGGCTGGAATAGATTTGTTACCAATTTTCACGTAGCTAAAATGAGAAAAATTATCCAATCTTGTTTTACCCATAACTTCTTCATTTTAAATCCGTTTTGAGTGAATCAAATTGCTATGGTTTCATATTGAACTCTATTTTTTGAATCTAAACAGAAAAAGTATAGGTTTATAGTCGAAAAAATAAGTTACAAGTCATTTTTGTAAAGGTAGTCATTTCAGTCGAAAGAACGACGTCTAGATGACCATTTTAGAAAACATACTTCCACTTTGATTTTAACCTTAATTTTTGGATATAGTTTCATGTTCATAATAAAAATCATTTTCTCAGAATAACAACTTTTAAATCAAAGTTTATCATAGTTTTTAATTAACTAACCCAAAACAGCCCGCGGTGTTACTACGACGGCGTAAATCCGGTTTTACGGTGTTTTTCATGTTTCCAGGTTTTAAATCATTAAGTTAGCATATCATATAGATATAGAATATGTGTTTAGTTGATTTTAAAAGTCAAGTTAGAAGGATTAACTTTTGTTTGCGAACAAGTTTAGAATTAACTAAACTATGTTCTAGTGATTACAAGTTTAAACCTTCGAATAAGATAGCTTTATATGTATGAATCGAATGATGTTATGAACATCATTACTACCTTAAGTTCCTTGGATAAACCTACTAGAAAAGAGAAAAATGGATCTAGCTTCAACGGATCCTTGGATGGCTCGAAGTTCTTGAAGCAGAATCATGACACGAAAACAAGTTCAAGTAAGATCATCACTTGAAATAAGATTGTTATAGTTATAGAAATTGAACCAAAGTTTGAATATGATTATTACCTTGTATTATAATGATAACCTACTGTAAGAAACAAAGATTTCTTGAGGTTGGATGATCACCTTACAAGATTGGAAGTGAGCTAGCAAACTTGAAAGTATTCTTGATTTTATGTAACTAGAACTTGTAGAATATATGAAGAACACTTAGAACTTGAAGATAGAACTTGAGAGAGATCAATTAGATGAATAAAATTGAAGAATGAAAGTGTTTTTAGGTGTTTTTGGTCGTTGGTGTATGGATTAGATATAAAGGATATGTAATTTTGTTTTCATGTAAATAAGTCATGAATGATTACTCATATTTTTGTAATTTTATGAGATATTTCATGCTAGTTGCCAAATGATGGTTCCCACATGTGTTAGGTGACTCACATGGGCTGCTAAAAGCTGATCATTGGAGTGTATATACCAATAGTACATACATCTAAAAGCTGTGTATTGTACGAGTACGAATACGGGTGCATACGAGTAGAATTGTTGATGAAACTGAACGAGGATGTAATTGTAAGCATTTTTGTTAAGTAGAAGTATTTTGATAAGTGTCTTGAAGTATTTAAAAAGTGTATGAATACATATTAAAACACTACATGTATATACATTTTAACTGAGTCGTTAAGTCATCGTTAGTCGTTACATGTAAATGTTGTTTTGAAACCTTTAGGTTAACGATCTTGTTGAATGTTGTTAACCCATTGTTTATTATAACAAATGAGATGTTAAATTGTTATATTATCAAGATATTATGATATATAATATATCTTAGTATGATATATATACAGTTAAATGTCGTTACAACGATAATCGTTACATATATGTCTCGTTTCGAAATCATTAAGTTAGTAGTCTTATTTTTACATATGTATTTCATTGTTAATACACTTAATAATATATTTACTTATCATTTAACATAATTAACCAAGTGTATCAATATCTTAATATGATTCATATGTACCTAGTAAGACATTGTTATAACGATAATCGTTATATATATATATCGTTTTCGAGTTTCTTAAATTAATAGTCTCATTTTTATGTATATAACTCATTGTTAAAATACCTAATGAGATACATAGTTATAATAAAATCATGTTAACTATATATAACCATATATATGTCATCGTATAGTTTTTACAAGTTTTAACGTTCGTGAATCACCGGTCAATTTGGGTGGTCAATTGTCTATATGAAACCTATTTCAATTAATCAAGTCTTAAGAAGTTTGATTGCTTAACATGTTGAAAACATTTAATCATGTAAATATCAATCTCAATTAATATATATAAACATGGAAAAGTTCGGGTCACTACAAGTTAAATGTTGTTACAACGATAATCGTTACATATATGTCTCGTTTCGAAATCATTAAGTTAGTAGTCTTGTTTTCACATATGTAGTTCATTGTTAATACATTTAATGACATGTTTACTTATAATTTATCATGATTAAACATAGTGTATCAATATCTTAATATGATTCATATGTATTTAGTAAGACGTTGTTATAATGATAATCGTTATATATACCGTTTTGAGTTTCTTAATTCAATAAACTCAATTTTATGTATATAACTCATTGTTAAAATACCTAATGAGATACTTACTTATCATAATATCATGTTAACTATATATATAATCATATATATGTCATCATATAGTTTTTACAAGTTTTAACGTTCGTGAATCACCGGTCAACTTGGGTGGTCAATTGTCTATATGAAACTTATTTCAATTAATCAAGTCTTAACAAGTTTGATTGCTTAATCATGTTGGAAACACTTAATCATGTAATTATCAATTTCATTTAATATATATAAACATGGAAACGTTAGGGTCACTACATCACAACGCCTTGAAACCCGACCACGGGGAAGGTTACCCAGTAATACTATCCAAAACCCCACATAGAGGAAGCTAAGAAAATGGATTCCGTAATCCCAGAAGAAGAACCACGAAGAAGGTCAGCTAGGCTCAAGAACAAATCAACATATACTCAGAAGCTGACCCCTGCAACTCCAGTTCGTGTACCCTATCCTGAAAGGCTACAGGAGGAACCATCCAAGCTTGATTCCTTCAAACTTGATGGAAGATTCCTGGACACCATGTCCAAAGTCCCCAACCAGAAGAGATACATCCGAAGGCTTCTCTCTACAAAGGAAAGGATATCAGATTCTAACAAAATTCCACTGAGAGAAGAATGCTCTGCATTACTCAGAAACTCTCTACCACCAAAGCTAGGAGACACGGGCCGATTCATTTTCCTGTGTTCAATCTACCAATCTGGAACCATTCATGCGCTAGCAAATTTAAGAGCAAGTATCAACCTAATCCCCTACTCTCTCTACAAGAGATTAGAGTTAGGAGAATTGTGACCAACTAAAATGAAAATCCAACTTGCCGATCACACAATTCGATATCCTATGGGCATAGTTGAGAATGTCTTGGTGAAAGTCGACAAATTCTTGTATCCTACGGATTTCATAGTAATGGATATTAAGGAAGACCTACACACACCAGTAGTGTTAGGAAGACCTTTCATGAATACGGTTAGGACTGTCATTGATGTGTACAATCAAACCATGATCTTGCGATCACATGGGGAGAGCGTTACCTTCAAAATTGACCGACCCACCGATCTTTCTGGACAAGCAGAGATGTTTGCTATTTCCACCAGACGGATCACTTCCGATGACGAGTCTTCACCACCAGCCAATGATATCGAGATGGGTGTCGAATCAAAGTCTGTAGACGACCCAGAAATGGAAGAAGAGGATCCCAGTGAAGAAATAGAGGAAGAAGAGGAATCTGAAGAGGAAAAGGAAATGGAAGACGTAAAAGAAACTGCGATAATACACTCTCTAAGCATTAAGCGTCACGAAGAATTAATGAGGCTTGAGACGGACTTGTTTCAAGAAGAAGACTGACAAGGTTGAGATTAAGGATATAGAAATTGACCCTGCAAGTATCAAAGTGGAGAATCAGAATACTGAAGAAACCAGTTCATTAGATGAATCCTCAGGAGAACACTATACCGATGATGACGAGGAAGTGCAATATGAAGACATTATGGATAACTCACACTCTCCAACCGAACCTGATCAAGGGGAGCCGGACTCTTCTTCAGATAGGATTCCGGTCATATCTACACATGCAGACATGATAACCTTCATCAATGATACCGATGAATTTGAAGATATTCTTGAAGCCATCTGTAAATCAACAATTGATTTCACGCTACGCTTAACAGAATGAATTATGGCTATCCGAGAAGAATACAACCTCTATCTCCAAAGAAATAACAATGATGTTGAAATCCTATAAGAACGCATTCAAGACTTTATCAATACTCTTCACGATCATATTTACCGAGAAGAAAGGCAACGAGAGCACAATTCAGTGGTTCGGACTATTCTTGAGACAAGATTCTATCGAGATCAGAAGATCATTTACTCTAAGGTTTACAACGCCTTAGCTGGATCTGCACTTCCGTTCTCAGTAAACCAACGAGCACTACTGACTCTCATCCGGAAGCACATGGATCTTTCCACCGGATGCCCAACTTATCACTCTAATTTGCAAATGATCGAGGATATTCACAGCTTTTTCGCTATATTGGAAAGAGATAATTTCGAAAGCACACCAGACAGGCTAGTGATTTACGTAACAATTGATCACCATGCTGATCTGATTATCAAAGAGTTACGAGACGCAGTTACAGAGGAAGTAAGGCGCAACAATCCGTTCTCTCATCTTGAACCAGATCGAGTCAACATTGCCACCTATGTTACGCAACAGATATCACGTATCTTCCACGAATCCACAGATCCAAGTTTCACATTCAAAGCCGGATGTCGGGAGATATACTCAAAGACGGTGACATTAATGCTCGGGTCAGGATTGCTTTTCACTTCTTTTCAGTTTCATCTTTTAACAAATCTGTGCAAATCTACAGACTCTTACTGTGGAGATCACCATTTCGAAGATTTCGAGATTCTAAAGATACAATTTCTAACATTGTTTAAGACCTCCGAAATAAGCATCCCACCAACGAAACAATCACCACCAGCACTGCTTCTATGATTGACATTCATGGGTCAACCAGCAGATCCGTGGATCATATTCTTGATGTGTGCGAGGTGTAGTACGAAATACTATTATTTTTATTACGAAATACGATACAATTTACACAAGTTTTATTTATTTATATAGATGGAATATACTTAAACCTTGCTACAACACTTATAGGCAGTGTACCTAATCGTAGAGTAGTGTAGTTTTTAGTAAGTCAGGTTCGTTCCATAGGGAGCTAGTGATTACGTACTATATTTTTAATAACTATATTTGTATAAATATATATATCTATATATAGTAATAATAATAATATATAAAAGGAGGGTTTTACCGTTTAATGACCGGTTTGTCAATTTTATATTTTAAGCGTAAAGATAAATGACGATAATATAAATGACAGAATTTAAATTGTGATAAAGTAAATTGCAGTAATTAAAATGATAGTAAATAAAGGTACGATGAAATATGAAATAAAAGTATTATGCTTATTTAAACTTCTGTAATCATGATGTTTGACGTTTTGATTTTAATTTATTTATCTGGGTTAATTGTCCTTTATCCTGGATTTATTTGATACCTATCTGGTTTTTGTCCATAATAGTCTATTGGTCATAATTATAAAAATGCTCGTCAAATTAACCTTATTCCCGAAGTCAAATATTCCAACTAATTAGGGATTCAAACTGTAATAAGGTTTTAATACTTTGTTAATAATTACACCAGGTTATCGAGTGCGTGTAATCCAAGGTTTTAATACTTTGTTAACAATTACACCAATTATCCTTGTATGTAATTCACCCCTATTTTAATAAGATATGAACATTAATTTACCCACTTGATCAGTTTGAATAATCAATTACTCAACCCGAATAATTAATTAAATGATTGTAAAGGATGTTGTATAAACGTCACTAAATAGGACATTCATAATCATTTAATAATTATTAGATTAACTAATTTGAAGATAGGTTCGACATATTCCAATGAGTTATCGCTCAATTAGACAATACCCCCATCTATTAATAGTTCATGGTCCAATGTCCACAAGTGTCGGTCTTTTGTCCAAACCCGAATTATGGTACAAAATCCAATAACCCCATCTTAATATTTAGCCCAACATCACGATTACTTCGGCTCAAATAAGCATAATAATAACTTAGTTACGAGACATTAATTTAAAAAAGAAGAACATAGCTTCCAGTGATTATTTATCGCGTAGCGTTACACGGACAGAGTTTCAACTTTAAAACCCGTAAAAAATTTCTTACAATAACCCAATTAAACCATAATTTATTATTAATCTTAAATTAAAATTATAATATAAATATTTTACATATAGAGATTGAGAGATTGGAAAAAGGGGTAATGGATTCGGCAGAAGCTTGTGCCTTTTATAGGCAGATTTTGAATTTGGCTGCTCCGCGAGTGCGGTACTTTTGTGCCTTATAGCTCCGCGAGTGCGGAGCTTCGGATTCCAGCTCACCAAATTGAGTTAAACGTGGGCTGCTGAATATTATAATATATAATATAATAATATATAATTTTATATAATTATATATATATTATATTATATTCTTGTGCATAGTTGACTTGTAATTTTAGCTCCGTTGAGTCGTACGTTGATACTCGGTTTATGTCTCGATTCTGGATTTTCGAACGTCGTTTCGTACGCGTAGATATCTTGTACTTTGCGTTCCGCGACTTGTACTCTTGTCAATATTTAGACGTTAATTATCAATAACTGGAACCACTTGGATTGTAACTTGTACATTTGAGCTTTTTGGTCATTTGCGTCTTCAAATCGTCGTTTTTGTCTTTTGTCTTCGCACTTATTTATTTAAATGAATATTACATAAAAATAGAACAATTGCAACTAAAAGCTTTACATATTGGAAGGATATTGATACTAAATATATGTTCATTTGGAGCACTATCAAATATCCCCACACTTGAATGTTGCTTGTCCTCAAGCAATACAGAACTTAAAATTAAAATCACACTTCACTCGAATCACTTTTTTATTTTCACACTTTATACATCAGTGATTTTGATACGGTGGTATACACAATGATAGTAACGATGTGGTTTACAGTCCTACATGACTATAACAATTTAGATCCTTTAAGGAAATTGGATCTTTATGAAAATATTTGATCTTTTGAAAATTCATTCTAGCTTTTACCCTAGATAAGTTTTCCGGAATAACTCTTCACCGGTGTTTGCAAAATGCTTTTGTGAATTTTGTGGGTTTCAGATTTGAAATTTTTAGCTCAAAACTTGCGGTTTTGTGTCACTCACTTGCTAACCTTGTATTAGGAAAGCAACACGTACAGTATACTTGCTCCGTATATTACCTTTCGATAAACTACCATCCGGTTGTAAAGGAAAGCGATGAACAAGCAACTGTTAAGTCAATGTCTAATGACATGCAGATGTACATGTTCCACAATGCGTCGGATGCAATTACTATCATTTGTAGGAGCAATAGTAAAGATCACCCTATAATTTTTTGGTCTGGCACAAGGTCCTGTCTTCGACCATGCTATGCAACCAACGTTCTTACGGTTGACACCTGATTTGGTTCAGGTGACCTAATGAATTCCGGTGAATTCTCAGGATTTTACGTTCAATGGTAATGAACGCATTGAAAATAGGTTTTTCAGAAAACAAATCGGTTTTAATTTTGATCAAAATATTTTCTCGTTCAAGCTCGAGTTTAGATATCATCGAATTCCATGAGTTTGTAATTCTCAATCTTTAAAGTCAATCTCAAGGATTGAGTAATATCAGGCTTAAAAGCTGATTTTTAATCTTTAAGGAGATTATCCTTTCTAGGGGTCTGATTCATCAGTCTTATCAAGTTAATTTGCACGGTGCCCTCCCCATTTTATGAGACAGATCCTCTCATGGATAGGATAAGTCTGACCACTTGGCGACTCTATTTGATGCTGAGGTCCGTGGATTTCCTGCTGATTTTAGAGATGACTTTTCTAGATTTTTCGTCAACCTACAGCTGGTCTGGACGACAACTTCCTGACCTAAATCAAGAAGCGCGTGTTTTTTCGGAACACTTTACTTCCTTTTAATGATGGAATTGATTCATCGTGTAGATCCATCTTTCTTTCAAATATATTACAGTAAATCGGGTAAAACTGATTAGTATCGTCCAAAACAAAAGTACCTGCAATAATCTTGTACAAAATATGTGATATATGTTTTAAAGAACTTGGTGAATTCTTTCCACACTTAGCTTTTATTTATTCTTTTCTTTGCCTTTTTATTCTCCTTTATTCCATTTTAAATGAATTCAAGTGTTTTGGGTTGTTTCTCAATTTATGTTCTCTCTGAGGTAACAATAATTTCGGTATTATCACCTAGTTTCATCGTTCATAAATATGTATAAACATAATTTTGAATTCATTTAGTTGAAAATTTTTCAAAATTTTCATAAAATTTGGCAATTAAACCAAGTGTAAACCCGAGAGAATTTATAACCCTTCCCCACACTTGAGATCTTGCAATGCCCTCATTTGCAAGAAATCAGACTATAATTATAAATTCATGAGGGTGATTAGTATAGAAAAGTGATTAAAAATACTCAGTTTGTAATTACTAAGATCGTCGAATGATAGATTGCGCGCCTCATCGTTCATTCCTTTTGTTGTAATTTCACATATGTTTTTCGTCTTATCGTCAAAATTAATAGTCTTTGCTGAACTTAATGTCAGTCTTTGAAAGTGCGCTTTTTTACCCTATTTTACATGAGATAAACTACAAACATATATATACATATATTTTTTTTATAAAATCTTTATTTATTAAAATAATTTAAATGAATAATTTTTTAAAATTTTGTTTCCTTTTACTTTAAGTAGAGGTAGTTTCGGTACGTTTACCTAGTCCGTCCCTCGACAAAATTTAAAATTTGTCGTTTTTAAAGCGATTGTTTTAAAAGCAAAGATTTTTGAGTTTTTTAAATTTTTTTTTTTTTGTATACTTTAGATCAATAAAATTAAAAATAATGATAACAAAATTTTTCGCCCCGCCCTCGGGTAAAGTAATTTTGGTTCCATGACCTAGTCTTTAACGTACGACGAATTTTAGAAATCATTTTTTAAACTTAAAGAAATAAAGTAAATTTTGTTTTTAAATTCACACAAAACTTAAATTTAAAATGCATATTAATTCCATATAAAACCTACAAAAAAAAAAAATTCAGAATAGGGGAAAGAAAACTAGTTCTTTAGTGTCTGCTAGTGGAAAAGACCAATCAGATTCCATTCTCGAAACTACACGAGAATAGAACAAATAACTCTAGACAGCATTATTTCTTAGAACATTTGAATCTCCCCACACTTAGGTAGCTGTGGTTTTGAAATTGTGATTAACTTCATCGTCAATTTCATTTGGACCATAATCAACTTGCATATCTGTGACTTTTGCTTTAAGCCAGTGGTCGGCTTCTTCTGTATTATCCACAAATTCAACTAATTTCACCTTTTCTTTAGGCGATAGATTGGATACTAACCGGTTACATAACTTAAAGTTCCCCTTAATTCTAGCATCGTAAATCCGTTTAATAAGTTTCTTCATTGAACTGTTAATAACGGGATCATTTAATTTCGTATCAACAACAGGGTTCTTTGTTATCAAGTCATCATTAGGTGTCACTTCATCTTCCCCATACTTAGGCGTTTTATTATTGTTAAGCACTACCGTTGGAGTTGGTAAAACAATGTGGTTTTTACCAATCGTCTTTGTTGGTTCAACGGTTTTGGTTGGTGCAGATTTAGACTTTCGACTTACAAAGGTGATCGATTTTTCATCATTAGTAAGTGTCATTCTACCTTCTCTTACATCAAATAATGCCCCGGTGGACGCTAAGAATGGTCGACCTAAAATTAGAGGAATGTTTGATTCCTCTTATATGTCAATGACAATAAATTTGACTAGAAAGGTTAAATTACCTACTTGAACGGGTAGGTTGTCAGCAATTCCAACTGGGTGCCTAATTGTTTGATCAAAGAGTCAAACACTCATTTTCGTTGGACTTAACTCACCTACTCCTAATCTCTTATATAATGAAAGAGGCATAACACTCACACTTGCACCTAAATCTGCTAGTGCATCATACATGACACAATCACTAAGTAGACAAGGAACAATAAATTCACCTGGATCACCCAACCTCGGTGGAAGTTTCGGTGGACCTGTCTTCACCGGGTTTACTTCTACGGTTTTTGTTTCTTGCACTTTCTTATTCTTCTTCTTCTTTCCAAAGGTATCACAAACTTTATTACCTATTACTTGCTCATACTCAACTCCTTTTCTTGGAAACGGGATAGGTGGTCTGTATGGTGCCACCACTGGCTTTACATACTCGGGTGGTGGTGGTGTTGTTGTAACTTCTTCATTATTACTCACATCAAAAAGCTTCCCATCTTCTGATGCTGGTTTTTCAGAATTCGTTGATATCATATTAACATTCTCATTCCGAGGATTTACTTCAGTATCACTCAGTAGCTTTCCTTATTCCCTCTCACTCATCATGCTAGCAAGAGTACCTATGTGTTTTTCTAGATTCAGAATGGAAGCTTGTTGAGTTCTTAATGACTGATCAAACCTCTCATTCGTTTGGGTTTGAGATGTAATAAATTGTGTTTGAGATTCCATTAGCTTTGCCATCATTTCTTCCAGATTTAGCTTTTTCTCTTCGGTTTGTTGTGGTGGTTTATACAAGCTAGGTCTTTGTTGATTGAAAGTGTTGTTTTGAGTTGGTTGGTTATTCGGACCTTGTTGGTTGTACGAGTTATTGTTGGGTCCATTTAGATTGTAAAGAATTTTTTGATTTCGATTAAAGTTCAGCCTTGGCGGTTGATAATTATTTTGATAATTATTTCCCGGCCTTTGGTTTATGTAGGAAACATTCTCACGTTGTTCCATCGTTTGCTCAATGTGACAATCTTTCGTTAAGTGACTGAAATGTCCCGTTCATATTGATTATAAACGCTCCATATTAATTGATTTCGTTGCGAGGTTTTGACCTCTATATGAGATGTTTTTCAAAGACTGCATTCTTTTTTAAAACAACCATAACCTTTATTTTATCGATAAAGGTTTAAAAAGCATTACGTAGATTATCAAATAATGATAATCTAAAATATACCGTTTACACACGACCATTACATAATGGTTTACAATAAGAATATATTACATCAAAAATAAGTTTCTTGAATGCAGTTTTTACATAATATCATACAAGCATGGACTCCAAATCTTGTCCTTATTTTAGTATGCAATAGCGGAAGCTCTTAATAATCACCTGAGAAAAAACATGCTTAAAACGTCAACAAAAAATGTTGGTGAGTTATAGGTTTAATCTATATATTATCAAATCATAATAATAGACCACAAGATTTCATATTTCAATATACATCCCATACATAGAGATAAAATTCATTCATATGGTGAACACCTGGTAACCGACATTAACAAGATGCATACAGAATATCCCTATCATTCCGGGACACCTATCGGATATGATAATTTCGAAGTACTAAAGCATTCCAAATTCCAGAATGGGGCTTGTTGGGCCCGATAGATCTACCTAGCATTCGCGTCAATTTGGGGGTCTGTTCCCAAATTCTTAGGCTACCAAGCTAAAAAGGGGCATTTTCGGCTTCGATCATTCACCCATATAATGTAGTTTCATTTACTTGTGTCTATTTCGTAAAACATTTATAAAACTGCATGTATTCTCATCCCAAAATATTAGATTTTAAAAGTGGGACTATAACTCACTTTCACATATTTTTACTTCGTCAGGAAGTAAGACTTGGCCACTGGTCGATTCACGAACCTATAACAAATATGTACATATATATCAAAGTATGTTCAAAATATATTTACAATATTTTTAATACGTTTTACTGTTTTAAGTTTATTAAGTCAGCTGTCCTCGTTAGTAACCTACATAGTTAGATGTACAGAAATAAATCGATATATATTATCTTGAATCAATCCACGTTCCAGTGTATACATGTCTCAGGCTAGATCACAACTCAAAGTATATATATTTTTGGAATCAACCTCAACCCTGTATAGCTAACTCCAACATTACTGTATATAGAGTGTCTATGGTTGTTCCAAATAATATATATAGATGGGTCGATATGATATGTCAAAACATTTGCATACGTGTCTATGGTATCCCAAGATTACATAATATATTAGAATACATGTATAATACAATATAAGTTAGCTAGGATATGATTTGTATAGAATTGTTACAATATTTCCCGTAGCTACAACAATCAAAAAATATCCAATCTTATTTTACCCATAACTTCTTCATTTTAAATTCGTTTTGAGTGAATCAAATTGCTAAGGTTTCATATTAAACTTAAGTTTAAGAATCTAAAAAGAAAAAATATAAGTTTATAGTCAAAAATACAGGTTACAAGTCATTTTTGTAAAGGTAGTCAATTCAGTCAAAAAAACGACGTCTAGATGACCATTTTGGAAAACATACTTCCACTTTGAGTTTAACCATGATTTTTGGATATAGTTTCATGTTCATAAGAAAAATCATTTTCCCAAAAAAACAACTTTTAAATCAAAGTTTATCATAGTTTTTAATTATCAAACCCAAAACAGCCCGCGGTGTTACTTCGACGGCGTATGTCCGGTTTTACGGTATTTTTCGTGTTTCCAGGTTTTAAATCATTAAGTTAGCATATCATATAGATATAGAACATATGTTTAATTGATTTTAAAAGTCAAGTTAGAAGGATTAACTTTTGTTTGCGAACAAGTTTAGAATTAACTAAACTATGTTCTAGTGATTTCAAGTTTAAACCTTCGAATAAGGTAGTTATATATATATGAATCGAATGATGTTATGAACATCATTACTACCTCAGGTTTTGTGGATAAATCTGCTAGAAATGAGAAAAATAGATCTAGCTTCAAAGGATCCTTGGATGGCTTGAAAGTTCTTGAAGCAGAATCATGACACGAAAACAAGTTCAAGTAGGATTTCCACTCGAAATAAGATTGTTATAGTTATAGAAATTGAATTAAAGTTTGAATATGAGTATTACTTGTATTATAAAGATATCTTACTGTAAATAATAAATATTTCTTGAGGTTGGATGATCACTTTACTAGATTGGAAGTAAGCTAGCAAACTTGGAAGTATTCTTGATTTTATGAAACTAGAACTTATAGAATTTATGAAGAACACTTAGAACATGAAGATAGAACTTGAGAGAGATCAATTAGATGAAGAAAATTGAAGAATTAAAGTGTTTTTAGGTGTTTTTGGTCGTTGGTATATGGATTAGATATAAAGGATGTGTAATTTTGTTTACATATAAATAAGTCATGAATGATTACTAATATTTTTGTAATTTTATGAGATATTTCATGCTAGTTGCCAAATGATGGTTACCACATGTTTTAGGTGACTCACATGGGCTGCTAAAAGCTGATCATTGGAGTGTTTATACCAATAGTATATACATCTAAAAGCTGTGTATTGTACGAGTACGAATACGGGTGCATACGAGTAGAATTGTTGATGAAACTGAACGAGGATGTAATTGTAAGCATTTTTGTTAAGTAGAAGTATTTTGATAAGTGTCTTGAAGTCTTTCAAAAGTGTATGAATACATATTAAAATACTACATGTATATACATTTTAACTGAGTCGTTAAGTCATCGTTAGTCGTTACATGTAAATGTTGTTTTGAAGCCTTTAGGTTAACGATCCTGTTAAGTGTTGTTAACCCATTGTTTATTATATCAAATGAGATGTTAAATTATTACATTATCATGATATTATGATGTATTAATATATCTTAATATGATATATATATATATATATATATATATATATATATATATATATATATATATATATATATATATATATATATATATATATATATATATATATATATATATATATATATATAATTAAATGTCGTTACAACGATAATCGTTACATATATCCCTCGTTTCGAAGCCCTTAAATTAGTAGTCTTGTTTTTACATATGTAGTTCATTGTTAATATACTTAATGATATGTTTAAGTATCATAATACCATGTTAACTATATATATATATATATCCATATATATGACATCATATAGTTTTTACAAGTTTTAACGTTCGTGAATCACCGGTCAACTTGGGTGGTCAATTGTCTATATAAAACCTATTTCAATTAATCAAGTCTTAACAAGTTTGATTGCTTAACATGTTGAAAACACTTAATCATGTAAATAACAATTTCATTTAATATATATAAACATGGAAAAGTTCGGGTCACTACAGTACCTACCCGTTAAATTAATTTTGTCCCGAAATTTTAAGTAGTTGGAGGTGTTGACGTATCTTCTGGAAATAAGTGCGGGTACTTCTTCTTCATCTAATCTTCTCGTTCCCAGGTGAACTCGGGTCCTCTACGAGCATTCCATCGAACCTTAAGAATTGGTATCTTGTTTTGCTTAAGTCTTTTATCCTCACGATCCATTATTTCGACGGGTTCTTTGATGAATTGAAGTTTTTCGTTGATTTGAATTTCGTCTAACGGAATAGTGAGATCTTCTTTAGCAAAACATTTCTTCAAATTCGAGACGTGGAAAGTGTTATGTACAGCTGCGAGTTGTTGAGGTAACTCAAGTCGGTAAGCTACTGGTCTGACACGATCAATAATCTTGAATGGTCCAATATACCTTGGATTTAATTTCCCTCATTTACCAAATCGAACAACGCCTTTCCAAGGTGCAACTTTAAGCATGACCATCTCTCCAATTTCAAATTCTATTTCTTTTCTTTTAATGTCAGCGTAGCTCTTTTGTCGAATTTAGGCGGTTTTCAATCGTTGTTGAATTTGGATGATCTTCTCGGTAGTTTCTTGTATTATCTACAGACCCGTAATCTGTCTATCCCCCACTTCACTCCAACAAATTGGAGACCTGCACTTTCTACCATAAAGTGCTTCAAACGGCGCCATATCAATGCTTGAATGGTAGCTGTTGTTGTAGGAAAATTCTGCTAACGGAAGGTGTCGATCCCAACTTTTTCTGAAATCAATAACACATGCTCGTAGCATGTCTTCAAGTGTTTGTATCATCCTTTCACTCTGCCCATCAGTTTTTGGATGATAGGCAGTACTCATATCTAGACGAGTTCCTAATGCTTGCTGTAATGTCTGCCAGAATCTTGAAATAAATCTGCCATCCCTATCAGAGATAATAGAGATTGGTATTCCATGTCTGGAGATGACTTCCTTCAAATACAGTCGTGCTAACTTCTCCATCTTGTCATCTTCTCTTATTGGCAGGAAGTGTGCCTCATGTTCAGTTGTTTCTGATTAAATATGTGTTGAAGACTTTTGTGGTCAGTATATATAATACTTTTGACCCCATATAAGTAGTGCCTCTAAGTCTTTAATGCAAAAACAACCGCGCCTAATTCCAAATCATGCATCGTATAATTCTGCTCGTGAATCTTCAATTGTCTAGACGCATAAGTAATTACTTTTGTTTGTTGCATTAATACACAACCGAGACCTTGCTTTGAGGAGTCACAATATATCACAAAATCACCATTCCCTTCAGGTAATGACAATATAGGTGCCGTAGTTAACTTTTTCTTCAACAATTGAAACACTTTTTCTTGTTCATCCTTCCATTCAAATTTTCTCCCTTTATGCGTTAATGCAGTCAAGGGTTTTGCTATTTTGGAAAAATCTTGGATGAATCTCCTATAATAACCAGCTGGCCCTAAAAATTGGCGTATGTGTTTTGGAGTTTTCGGGGTTTCCCACTTTTCAACGGTTTCAATCTTTGCTGGATCCACTTGAATACCTTCTTTGTTCACTATATGATCGAGGAATTGAACTTCTTCCAACCAAAATGCACACTTTGAAAACTTAGCATACAATTTTTATTTTCTTAACAACTCTGGCACTTTTCTCAAATGTTCTTCATGCTCTTGGTCATTCTTTGAGTAAATAAGTATGTCATCGATGAAAACAATGACAAACTTGTCAAGGTATGGTCCACACACTCGGTTCATGAGGTCCATGAACACAGCTGGTGCGTTAGTCAACCCAAACGGCATAACCATAAACTCATAATGACCGTAACGCGTCCTGAAAGCAGTCTTTGGAATATCATCCTCCTTCACCCGCATTTGATGATACCCAGAACGTAAATCAATCTTCGAATAAACTGACGAGCCATGTAGTTGATCAAATAAGTCGTCCATTCTCGGTAGTGGGTAACGGTTCTTGATGGTAAGTTTGTTCAACTCTCGGTAGTGGATACGCAACCTAAATGTACCATCCTTCTTCTTGACAAACAAAACAGGTGCTCCCCATGGTGATGTGCTTGGTCGAATGAAACCACGCTCTAAAAGTTCCTCTAACTGACTTTGTAATTCTTTCATTTTGCTGAGTGCGAGTCTGTATGGAGCACGAGCTATTGGTGCAGCTCCTGGTACAAGGTCTATTTGAAATTCAACGAATCGATGTGGGGGTAATCCAGGTAATTCTTTCGGAAATACATTGGGAAATTCTTTTGCGACAGGAACATCACTGATGTTCTTTTCTTCAGGTTTAACTTCTTTGATGTGTGCTAGAATGACGTAACAACCTTTTCTTATTAGTTTCTGCGCCTTCAAACTACTAATAAGATTTAATTTCGCATTGTTCTTCTCTCCGTACACCATTAAAGGTTTTTCCTTTTCACGCATAATGCGAATCGCATTTTTGTAACAAACGACCTCTGCTCTCACCTTTTTCAACCAGTCCATACCAATTATTACATCAAAACTCCCTAACTCGACTGGTATTAAATCAATTTTAAACGTTTCAACCCCCAGTTTAATTTCTCTATCCCGACATATATTATCTGCTAAAATTAATTTACCGTTTGCTAATTCGAGTAAAAATTTACTATCCAAAGGCGTCAATGGGCAACTTAACTTAGCACAAAAATCTCTACTCATATAGCTTCTATCCGCACCCGAATCAAATAAAATATAAGAAGATTTATTATCAATAAGAAATGTACCTGTAACAAGCTCCGGGTCTTCCTGCGCTTCAGCCGTATTAATATTGAAAACTCTTCCGCGGCCCTGCCCATTAGTATTCCCCTGATTCGTGCAATTACTTCTAATGTGGCCCGGTTTTCCACATCCATAACAAACAAAGGCGGCATTACTTGTTTCGCCACTATTTGTTCCTTTAGTTTTGTTAAACTTTGGTCCGTAGACCTCACACTTTTTCGCACCATGGCTAGTTCTTTTACACTTGGTGCAAAATGTCGTGCAGAACCCATTCTGGTGGTACTCTTCACACCTTTGGCATTTTTAGTTTTTGTTGCTGTTGTTGTTATTGAGGTTGTTGTTGGGATTGTTATTGTTGTTGGAACGGTTATTGTAGTTGTTGTTGTTGTTGGGACGTTTGTTGTAGTTATTGTTGGGATTGCGGTTATTGTTGCGATTCTTGTTGCGGTTGTGGTTGCAATTGTTGTTGTTGTTGTATTGGTGACCCTTGTCACTGGTTTCTTCCCACTTTCTCTTGAGTTGTTTCGTGTTGGCTTCTTCAGCCGCCTGCTCTTTAATTCTTCCCTCAATCTGATTTATGAGTTTATGAGCCATTCGACTTGCCTTTTGTATGGAAGCGGGCTCGTGTGAACTCACATCTTCTTGAATCCTTACTGGTAACCCTTTTATAAATGCATCGATCTTCTCTTCTTCATCTTCGAACGTTCCTGGACATAATAAGCACAACTCTGTGAATCGTCGTTCATATGTGGTAATGTCGAACCCTTATGTTCGTAACTCTCTAAGCTCTACCTTGAGCTTATTGACTTCGTTTCTAGGACGGTACTGCTCATTCATCAATTACTTGAATGCCGACCACGGTAGTGCGTAAGCAGCATTTTATCCTACCTGTTCAAGATAGGTGTTCCATCACGTTAATGCAGTACCTATGAAGGTATGCGTAGCGTACTTAACTTTATCCTCTTCAGTACACTTACTTATGGCAAACACCGATTCGACTTTCTCGGTCCACCATTTCACTCCAATTGGTCCTTCAGTTCCATCAAATTCCAAAGGTTTGCAGGCAGTGAATTCTTTGTAGGAGCATCCTACACGATTTCTTGTGAAATTAGTTCCACTGCTAGATCCAGAGTTATTGTTATTTTGCATCGCAGCCTGTACTGCGGCTATGTTTGCTGCAAGGAAAACACGGAAGTGTTCCTCGCTCATGTTCAAATTCTGACAAGTCGCCGGTGCTATTTCCTTCAAAAATAGCCAAAAGAATTGAGTTAATCATATAGAATTTAAGAGTAGTCAATAGTATTTCGTAGCATAATATGAACTCATTTATAAAAGATTTTTCTTCACATTAGCATTTTATAAGTTTAAATTCGGGTACTACCTACCCGTTAAGTTCATACTTAGTAGCTAATATACAATTCAACTACTACAATTCCATATGAAAAACTGATTATAATAATATATCACATATAAATATTCTTCAAACTTACAACATCGCTATATTACATATAACATGAAATATAGTACACTTTGATACAGGACAGTTTTGAAGATAACTCTAGTTAATACGCAAGTTGTTCAGCAAAGGAAATAAAGACACGTAATTCATAAGTCCAGAAACAAGTCATGCATTCTAGTTTTACTAAGACGACTTCCCATCCTTGGTCTTGTGGAAAATAACCGTTATGACCATTGGCTAGGCAGCATGTTGTAATATCGTCAAAAGGACGAGGGTTTCGTAATGTCCAACAGCCCCGTAATAATCTAAAAACCTTGTTTCTCACCCCAACTACTGAATCCGTCACTTGTGGGAAGGTTTTATTTAAAAGCTGCAATCCAATGTTCTTTTTCTCACTTTAGTAAGAAGCGAACATCTCTAACCTATAAGCATAACATGCTTCTTTATGTTGCATGTTAGAAGCTCTTTCTAATTCACGAAATCCTATATTAGGATATGTTGAGTCAAAATAGGTTCTTAACCCATAGCGTAAAATTGCATTTGGGTTCCCCGCATTTAACACTTTAAAGAAAACACTGCGTAACTTACGGTCTCCCCAATGTGATATACCCCACCTATCAAAGGAAAACCTTTTATAAACTAAGGCATTTCTGGAAAGTCTTTCTAATGTTTGACAAGTTAATTTTTCCATAATTAATTGTGCTGATGAATTCTGACCGACTCTTGACAAGATTTCCTCAATCATATCCTCTGGTAGATCTTCTAAAATATTCGGTTGTCTACCCTTGACGTCCATTTTGTTTTTATACTGTAAAATAGACAAGGATTATATTCGTAAAAGATAATTAACAAACAATACAAGCAATTTTTACATAGAACATAAAAGTACAAGCACACTACAATACATATAATACACAACATGATTACAACCCTCTAATCTGAATCACTGGTTTCTTCTTCTTTGGACTTGGTTCGTTTTCCTAATTTTTTAGGAATATATGGTGTTCCTCTAATACGAGCTTTCGTTTTCCACAATGGTTTAGAAAAACCTGGTGGTTTAGAGGTTCCAGGGTCATTGTTACATTTTAGGAAATACGGATGTTGCTGATACATATAAAGTTCATCGGGGTTGGAATCGGGTTTCTTTATTTTTATACCTTTTCCCTTATTATTTTCTTTCGCTTTAATAAATTGGGTCGAGGTAATTTCTATAACATCATCGGAATCCTCATCGGGATCCGATTCATCGGAAAATTGATAATCTTCCCAATATTTTGCTTCCTCGGCGGAAACACCATTGACCATTATTAACTTTGGTCTGTTGGTTGAGGATTTTCTTTTATCTAATCGATTTACTATAGGTATCAATATTTCTTCCTTCGGAACCTCTTCTTCTTCCGGTTCCTCCTCTTCTGATTCCTCTTCTTCCGGTTCCTTTTCTTCCGGTTCCTCTTCTTTCGGTTCCTCTTCGGGAATTTGTGAATCTTCCCAAATTATATTCAACTCTTCATTATTATTAGGTGAGTCGATGGGATTTGTACTAGTGGTAGACATCTATCACACAATATCAAACACATTAAGAGTTAATATATCACATAATATTTACATGTTAATAATATATAGTTTCCAACAAAAGTGTTAATCAATCATTTTTAAAGAAAACACGGTCGAAGTCTAGACTCACTAATGTATCCTAACAAACTCGATAAGACACACTAATGTAAATTTCTGGTTCTCTAAGACCAACGCTCGGATACCAACTGAAATGTCCCGTTCATATTGATTATAAACGTTCCATATTAATTCATTTCGTTGCGAGGTTTTGACCTCTATATGAGACGTTTTTCAAAGAGTGCATTTATTTTTAAAACAACCATAACCTTTATTTTATCGATAAAGGTTTAAAAAGCATTACGTAGATTATCAAATAATGATAATCTAAAATATACCGTTTACACACGACCATTACATAATGGTTTACAATAAGAATATATATTACATCAAAAATAAGTTTCTTGAATGAAGTTTTTACATAATATCATACAAGCATGGACTCCAAATCTTGTCCTTATTTTAGTATGCAACAGCGGAAGCTCTTACTAATCACCTGAGAATAAACATGCTTAAAATGTCAACAAAAAATGTTGGTGAGTTATAGGTTTAACCTATATATTATCAAATCATAATAATAGACCACAAGATTTCATATTTCAATATACATCCCATACATAGAGATAAAATTCATTCATATGGTGAACACCTGGTAACCGACATTAACAAGATGCATATAAAATATCCCAATCATTCCGGGACACCATCGGATATGATAATTTTGAAGTACTAAAGCATTCCAAATTCCAGAATGGGGCTTGTTGGGCCCGATAGATCTATCTTTAGGATTCGCGTCAATTTGGGGGTCTGTTCCCAAATTCTTAGCCTACCAAGCTAAAAAGGGGCATATTCGGCTTCGATCATTCACCCATATAATGTAGTTTCATTTACTTGTGTCTATTCCATAAAACATTTATAAAACTGCAAGTATTCTCATCCCAAAATATTAGATTTTAAAAGTGGGACTATAACTCACTTCACAGATTTTTACTTCGTCAGGAAGTAAGACTTGGCCACTGGTCGATTCACGAACCTATAAAAAATATGTACATATATATCAAAGTATGTTCAAAATATATTTACAATATTTTTAATACGTTTTACTGTTTTAAGTTTTTTAAGTCAGCTGTCCTCGTTAGTAACCTACAACTAGTTGTCCATAGTTAGATGTACAGAAATAAATCGATATATATTATCTTGAATCAATCCACGACCTAGTGTATACACGTCTCAGGCTAGATCACAACTCAAAGTATATATATTTTTGGAATCAACCTCATCCATGTATAGCTAACTCCAACATTACTGCATATAGAGTGTCTATGGTTGTTCCAAATAATATATATAGATAGGTCAATATGATATGTCAAAACATTTGCATACGTGTCTATGGTATCCCAAGATTACATAATATATTAGAATACATGTATAATACAATATAAGTTAGCTAGGATATGATTTGTATAGAATTGTTACAATATTTCCCGTAGCTACAACAATCAAAAAATATCCAATCTTGTTTTACCCATAACTTCTTCGTTTTAAATCCGTTTTGAGTGAATCAAATTGTTATGGTTTCATATTGAACTTAAGTTTATGAATCTAAATAGAAAAGGTATAAGTTTATAGTCAGAAATATAGGTTACAAGTCATTTTTGTAAAGGTAGTCATTTCAGTCGAAAGAACGACGTCTAGATGACCATTTTGGAAAATATACTTCCACTTTGAGTTTAATCATGATTTTTGGATATAGTTTCATGTTCATAAGAAAAATCATTTTCCCAGAAGAACAACTTTTAAATCAAAGTTTATCATAGTTTTTAATTATCAAACCCAAAACAGCCTGCTGTGTTACTACGACGGCGTATGTCCGATTTTACGGTATTTTTCGTGTTTCCAGGTTTTAAATCATTAAGTTAGCATATCATATAGATATAGAACATGTGTTTAGTTGATTTTAAAAGTCAAGTTAGAAGGATTAACTTTTGTTTAAGTTTAGAATTAACTAAACTATGTTCTAGTGATTTCAAGTTTAAACCTTCGAATAAGGTAGTTTTATATATATGAATCAAATGATGTTATGAACATCATTACTACCTCAGGTTTTGTGGATAAACCTACTAGAAATGAGAAAAATAGGTCTAGCTTCAAAGGATCCTAATATGGCTTGAAAGTTCTTGAAGCAGAATCATGACACGAAAACAAGTTCAAGTAAGATTTCCACTCGAAATAAGATTGTTATAGTTATAGAAATTGAATCAAAGTTTGAATATGAGTATTACCTTGTATTAGAAAGATATATTACTGTAAATAAGAAATATTTCTTGAGGTTGGATGATCACTTTACAAAAGTGGAAGTAAGCTAGCAAACTTGGAAGTATTCTTGATTTTATGAAACTAGAACTTATAGAATTTTTGAAGAACACTTAGAACTTGAAGATAGAACTTGAGAGAGATCAATTAGATGAAGAAAATTGAAGAATGAAAGTGTTTGTAGGTGTTTTTGGTCATTGGTATATGGATTAGATATAAAGGATGTGTAATTTTGTTTACATGTAAATAAGTCATGAATGATTACTAATATTTTTGTAATTTTATGAGATATTTCATGCTAGTTGCCAAATGATGGTTCCCACATGTGTTAGGTGACTCACATGGGCTGCTAAGAGTAGATCATTGGAGTGTATATACCAATAGTACATACATCTAAAAGCTGTGTATTGTACGAGTATGAATACGGGTGCATACGAGTAGAATTGTTGATGAAACTGAACGAGGATGTAATTGTAAGCATTTTTGTTAAGTAGAAGTATTTTGATAAGTGTCTTGAAGTCTTTCAAAAGTGTATTGATAGTGCTCCAAATGAACATATATTTTGTAGCAATATCCTCCCAATATGTAAATTATTTAGTTGTAATTGTTCTATTTTAAGTTGTAATCGTTTATATTAAATAAGTGCGAAGACAAAAGGCAAAAACGAAGATTCGAAGACAAAAACGTCCAAAAAGCTCAAATGTACAAGATACAATCCAAGTGGTTCAATTTATTGATGAGAAACGTCTCAAAATGACAAGAGTACAAGTTACAAAACGCAAAGTACACGATATAAAATAGTACGCAAGGACGTTCAAAAATCCGGAACCGGAACATGAGTCAACTATCAACGCGCGACGCAACGGAGTGAAAATTACAAGTCAACTATGCACATAAATATAATATAATATTTAAATAATTCTTAAAATTATTTATATACTATATTTATTTATAAAATATGTCGACAAGCTAGGTTCCAAACTGGGATGAGCTGGATTTACGAACTCCACAACTCGCGGAGTTTGAAGGCTTAAAAGGCCGCGACTCGCGGAGCAGCCAAATTCGAGAATGCCTATAAAAGGCCATGCATTCTGCCGAGTTTTATATACACCACACAATAATAATAATACTCTGTAAGATATAATAAATAAATATATATAATATATATATATATATATATATATATATATATATATATATATATATATATATATATATATATATATATATATAGTATAGGGTAGTTTTATATTAGATTAGTTCGGGTTATGTAAAGGTTATTTTACGGGTTTTTGAAGTCGAAATTCTGTCCGTGTAACACTACTCGATAAATACTCAATGTAAGTTATGTTCTCCTTTTTTAAATTAATGTCTCGTACTTAAGTTATTATTATGCTTATTTGAGCTAAAGTAATCATGATGTTGGACTAAATATTAAAGACGGGGTAATTGGGCTTTGTACTATAATTGGGGTTTGGACAAAAGAATGACACTTGTGGAAATTAGACTATGGGCTATTAATGGGCTTTATATTTGTTTAACTAAATGATAGTTTGTTAATTTTAATATAAAGATTTACAATTGGACGTCCCTATAAATAACCATATACACTCGATCGGACACGATGGGCGGGGAAATTATATGTACGAATAATAGTTCATTTAACCGGACACGGGAATGGATTAATAGTCACTAGAATTATTAAAACAGGGGTGAAATTATGTACAATGACACTTGGTATAATTGATAACAAAGTATTAAAACCTTGGGTTACACGCAGTCGATAACCTGGTGTAATTATTAAACAAAGTATTAAAACTTTGTTACAGTTTAAGTCCCTAATTAGTTGGAATATTTGACTTCGGGTATAAGGATAATTTGACGAGGACACTCGCACTTTATATTTATGACTGATGGACTGTTATGGACAAAAACCAGACTGACATATAAAATAATCCAGGACAAAGGACAATTAAACCATGGGCATAAAACTAAAATCAACACATCAAATATCATGATTACGGAAGTTTAAATAAGCATAATTATTTTATTTTATATTTCATCGCACCTTTAATTATTCGTCAAGAAATATTTTTTGTTATTTATTTTATTTTGTTAATTAAATTTACTTTACGCTTCGCTTAAAATATAAAATCGACAAACCGGTCATTAAACGGTAAACCCCCCTTATATATATATATATATATATATATATATATATATATATATATATATATATATATATATATATATATATATATATATATATATATATATATATATATATATATATTTGTACAAATGTAATTATATAAAAATATAGTGTAACCGTCTCCCTGTGGAATGAACCGGACTTACTAAAAACTATACTACTCTACGATTAGGTACACTGCCTATAGTGTTGTAGCAAGGTTTAGGTATATCCATTTTATAAATAAATAATTAAAACTTGTGTAATATTTCTTCGTATTTCGTATTTAAATTAATACTATTTCATATACACCTCGCATAACATCAAGTATTTTTGGCGAAGCTGCCGGGGAAATCGGCGAAACGCTATATTTTTAATTTATTTTTGTATAAATATATTTATATATATTTTTAGAAAAACAATATAAAATTTAAAAAAAAATGTTTTTTAACCTCCGCGACTCGCGGAGATTTTCTGGAACGGGACATCGCGACTCGCGGAGCTGCCCTGTCAGGCCACAAAGAAACCCTAAAAAGCATTAATTACGGGGTATTATTAATTATTATTATTATTTAACCCTAATTACTTTATTATTATTATTATTTAGTTTAAGTTTTTAAATTAATTAGTTATAATTAATTATATTTAGTTTTAATATATAAAAAATTAATACTTTTATAAAATATAAAAATAAAAATATAAAAATAATATTTTTTATAAAAATAAGTAATTTTATCACTTTTTATAATTTGTATCCTTTTATTTAGTGTAATCGTAATATTTTGTATATTTTTCATTCGCAATTAGTTTTAAAATTAGTTTTTCCGTAGTTATTTTATATGTATAGATTCTTAGGCTTTGCCGTAAAATCTCTTAAGTGCTTTTTCTTTAGATTAAGATTTAGGCGCTTTGGAATTTTGCGACGCCGTTTTTCGCTTTAGTTTTAAATAGATTTTAGTGCCTTTAAGTAATTGCCGTTTTCTGAATAAAATTGCATTTACCTTTAGACCTTTAGGCGCAATTTTTTAGATATAATTTTTATACTTTTAAGTTTCGACGTTTTTCTTTCTTATTTTTATTTTTCGACGTTTTTCGACGCGTACTCTTTTTCTTTCTTATTTCTCATCTAGTTTTTAGGACTTAGAATTTTCTCTATTTCTTCTCTATAATTTCTTTAAAATTTCAACGAAAAATTATTTTAAGCGGTTAAATTGATAGACATCCAAATTTTCTGCTTCGTAGTAATAGTTGGATTTGTTAGTGGCTGAGTTGTGAGCTTCCGATTTAAAGGGTTCTGGCTCCCTGCTGCATCTATTGGCTATTCGAAACGTGGGCAAAAGCAGAAAAGTCTATTAATTTGATAACTTATATAATTTTTTTTTATTTTATTTTATAACTAATAGGATAATTAGTAAATGCACCACATTGTAGCTAAAATTTGGTAATAAACGCATTATGGAAAATCTCGAAAATATCTTAGAAACTCTTTATGACATCCGAAATCAATTTCATCAATACTCCCAAACAGGTGTTGATGACAATTCATTCGGTCAATCTTGGATCACGAATGACGAAACAATAACTGGTTGTGAAATATGTGGAGATTATCACTCAACACGGGAATGTTATTATTACGTTCCTATGGAAAATTATGCACCCATGGAACCTGAATGGAACGATTATGAGGAATACAATTCTAATTGGGATTATTCACAAGAATATATCCAAACTCAACAACCAGAAGACGAGGAAAATTATGTGCCTGAAAATTCTTTAGATTATATGAAAATCAAACTCGAAGAACTTGATGCTCAAAATGAATAAATGAGAGAGTTTGTAAATCGGCAAGCTGAAACCCTATCAGATTACACACCTGTTGATCTGAGGAGTATTGTGCAAGAAAATTTTATATCATCGAATTTTGATGAATTCGAGAGCTCCGAAATCACCAACTATCCCGATGATACTTTTTATTCAGTTTTACCAATTTGACAACATATCGACACATTAGCCTATACGGATGAAGAAGAAGTAAGGGTGACAAATTGGTACTCTTGGGAAAACGATAACGTTGAAAATTTTACCCCCGAGACCAAAGTGGTGGGACCGATAAGTACCGTTAATGAAGAAGAATCTACTCCAATCCCGAAATTCGCCATTCCACAACCTTCCAACCCAATATTCTCAATAGACGAGTCATCTACCGAAGATGAACTACGAGCTGTAATAGATAATGACACCTCAGATTTCAACCAATTGGGTAATAGAGGTGAAAACTTTGATCTCGAGAATAAAAGGAAGGAAACTTTAGAAGTTTTCCACCCTATAATATGTATGTCGGTGTATATCGATCCATTTGACCAAGAACCAGAAAAGAGACATATCCATTTACTAAAAGCTACACTTAAAAAAGAATTAAGTAGTGATATTCGGGTGGGTCTAAACTTTAAACCCATTGATATATTTTATACCACCCGAGATGTAAATAAGTGGCTCACTACTTAATTCGTGGAACTTATTCTACCGACTTCACATGTCGTAAGCTAAGTGTGGGGAAGTCTAACCCCACTTAACGTTAAATTAGGGGTTCGGGTTAGTGCATAACTCGTTAAATAAACATGCATAATAAGTAAGGGTAAAAGACGCATTTTCAAATATTAGCAAACAGTCCAGAAAAGCAACCGTTTTTGAAGAAAAACATGTGTGATAAAACAAGAAGGAATGAACGATGAGGCGCGCCATCTATCATTCGACGAGCTTTGTAATTACAAACTGGGTATTTTTAATCACTTTTCTACACTTATCACCCTCGTGAATTTATAATTATAGTCTGATTTCATGCAAATGAGGGCATTGCATGATCTCAAGTGTGGGGAAAGGTTATAAATTCTCTCGGGTTTGCACTTAGTTTATTTGCCAAATTTTGTGAAAATTATAAAAAATTTTCAAATAAATGAATTCAAAATCATGTTTATACATATTTATGAACGATGAAAATTAGGTGTTAATACCGAAATTATCGTTACCTCGGAAAGGAAATAAATTGAGAAACACCCTAAAACGATTGAATTCATTTAAAATGGAATAAAGGAGAATAAAAAGGCAAAGAAAGAAACTAAGTGTGGGGAGAATGTACCAAGTTATTCAATTAAAAACTATCTATCACATGTTTCTGTAAAGTTATTGCAGGTACTTTTGTTTTGGACGATTTTAATCAGTTTTACCCGATTTACTGTAATATATTTGAAAGAAAAGATGGATCTACACGATGGATCATTAAAAGGAAGTAAAGTCTTCCGAAAAAGACACGCGCTTCTTGATTTAGATCAGGAAGTTGTCGTCCAGACCAGCTGTAGGTTGACGAAAAATCTAGAAAAGTCATCACTAAAATCAGCAGGAAATCCACGGACCTCAGCATCAAACAGGGTCGCCAAGTGGTCAGACTTATCGTAACCATGAGAGGATCTGTCTCATAAAATGGGGAGGGCGCCATGCAAATTAGCTTGATAAGACTAATGAATCAGCCCCCCAGAAAGGATAATCTCCTTAAAGATTAAAAATCAGCTTCTAAGACTGATATTACTCAATCCTTGAGATTGACTTTAAAGATTGAGAATTACAAACTCATGGAATTCAATGATATCTAAACTCGAGCTTGAACGAGAAAATATTTTGATCAAAAATAAAACCGATTTGTTTTCTGAAAACCCATTTTCAATTCGTTCATTACCATTGAACGTAAAATCCTAGGAATTCACCTGGAATTCATTAGGTCACCTGAACCAAATCGGGTGTCAACCATAAGAACGATGGTTGCATAGCATGGTCGAAGACAGGACCTTGTGCCAGACCGAAAAATCATAGGATGATCTTTACTATTGCTCCTACAAAGGATAGTACTAGCATCCAACACGTTTTTGGACCATAATCAGATGCATGTCATTAGACATTGCCTTAACAGTTTCTTATTCATCGCTTTCCTTTACAACCGGACGGTAGTTTACCAAAAGGTAATATACGGGGCAAGTAAACTGGACGTGTTGCTTTCCTAATACAAGGTTAGCAAGTGGGTGACACAAAACCATAAGTTTTGAGCTAAAATTTTCAAATCTGAAACCCACAAAACCCACACAAATATTTTGCAAACACCGGTGAAGGATTATTCCGGAAAACTTATCTTGGGTAAAAGCTAGATTGAATTTTCAAAAGATCAAATGTTTTCATAAAGATCCAATTTCCTAACGGATCTAAATTTTCATAGTCATGTGGGACTGTAAACCGCCTTTCAAATGTGCACTTTGCTTTGGAAACCGAAAGTAAATCGACTATTTGATTGCAAGTGTCGTTGACCTAAACCCGAGGCAACTGTGGATGACACACCCACCTTTAACCATGGTTCTATCGTTACTATCATTGTTTATACTGCCATATCAAAATCATTGATGTATAAAGTGTGAAGAATAAAGAAGTGATTCATATATGTTTTTATTTCAAGTTCTGTATTGCTTGAGGACAAGCAACGCTCAAGTGTGGGGATATTTGATAGTGCTCCAAATGAACATATATTTTGTAGCAATATCCTCCCAATATGTAAATTATTTAGTTGTAATTGTTTTATTTTAAGTTGTAATCATTTATATTAAATAAGTGCGAAGACAAAAGGTAAAAACGAAGATTCGAAGACAAAAACGTCCAAAAAGCTCAAATGTACAAGATATAATCCAAGTGGTTCAATTTATTGATGAGAAACGTCTCAAAATGACAAGAGTACAAGTTACAAAACGCAAAGTACACGATATAAAATAGTACGCAAGGACGTTCGAAAATCCGGAACCGGGACATGAGTCAACTATCAACGCGCGACGCAACGGAGCGAAAATTACAAGTCAACTATGCACTTAAATATAATATAATATTTAAATAATTCTTAAAATTATTTATATATTATGTTTATTTATAAAATATGTCGACAAGCTAGGTTCCAAACTGGGATGAGCTGGATTTACGAACTCCGCGACTCGCGGAGTTTGAAGGCTTAAAAGGCCGTGACTCGCGGAGCAGCCAAATTCGAAAATGCATATAAAAGTCCATGCATTCTGCCGAGTTTTATATACACAACACAATAATAATAATACTCTGTAAGATATAATAAATATATATATAATATATATATATATATATATATATATATATATATATATATATATATATATATATATATATATATATATATATAGTACAGGGTAGTCTTATATTAGATTAGTTCGGGTTATGTAAATGTTATTTTACGAGTTTTTGAAGTCGAAATTTTGTCCGTGTAACACTACGCGATAAATACTCAATGTAAGTTATGTTCTCCTTTTTAAATTAATGTCTCGTACTTAAGTTATTATTATGCTTATTTGAGCCAAAGTAATCATGATGTTGGACTAAATATTAAAGACGGGGTAATTGGGCTTTGTACCATAATTGGGGTTTGGACAAAAGAACGACACTTGTGGAAATTAGACTATGGGCTATTAATGGGCTTTATATTTGTTTAACTAAATAATAGTTTGTTAATTTTAATGTAAAGATTTACAATTGGACGTCCCTATAAACAACCATATACACTCGATCGGACACGATGGGCGGGGAATTTATATGTACGAATAATAGTTCATTTAACGGGACACGGGAATGGATTAATAGTCACTAGAATTATTAAAACAGGGGTGAAATTATGTACAAAGACACTTGGCATAATTGATAACAAAGTATTAAAACCTTGGGTTACACGCAGTCGATAACCTGGTGTAATTATTAAACAAAGTATTAAAACCTTGTTACAGTTTAAGTCCCCAATTAGTTGGAATATTTGACTTCGGGTATAAGGATAATTTGACGAGGACGATCGCACTTTATATTTATGACTGATGGACTATTATGGACAAAAACCAGACTGACATATTAAATAATCCAGGACAAAGGATAATTAACCCATGGGCATAAAACTATAATCAATACATCAAACATCATGATTACGGAAGTTTAAATAAGCATAATTATTTTATTTTATATTTCATCGCACCTTTAATTATTCGTCATTTATATTTTTTGTTATTTATTTTATTTTTTTAATTAAATTTACTTTACGCTTCGCTTAAAATATAAAATCGACAAACCGGTAATTAAACGGTAAACCCCCCTTTTATATATATATATATATATATATATATATATATATATATATATATATATATATATATATATATATATATATATATATATATATATATATATATATATATATATATATATATATATATATATATATATATATATTTGTACAAATGTAATTATATAAAAATATAGTGTAACCGTCTCCCTGTGGAATGAACCGGACTTACTAAAAACTATACTACTCTACGATTAGGTACACTGCCTATAGTGTTGTAGTAAGGTTTAGGTATATCCATTTTGTAAATAAATAATTAAAACTTGTGTAATATTTTGTCGTATTTCGTATTTAAATTAATACTATTTCATATACACCTCGCATAACATCATGTATGAATACATATTAAAACACTACATGTATATACATTTTAACTGAGTCGTTAAGTCATCGTTAGTCGTTACATGTAAATGTTGTTTTGAAGCCTTTAGGTTAACGATCCTATTAAGTGTTGTTAACCCATTGTTTATTATATCAAATGAGATGTTAAATTATTACATTATCATGATATTATGATGTATTAATATATCTTATTATGATATATATACAATTAAATGTCGTTACAATGATAATCGTTACATATATGCCTCGTTTCGAAGTCCTTAAGTTAGTAGTGTTGTTTTTACATATGTAGTTCATTGTTAATATACTTAATGATATGTTTACTTATCATAATACCATGTTAACTATATATATATCCATATATATGTCATCATATAGTTTTTACAAGTTTTAACGTTCGTGAATCACCGGTCAACTTGGGTGGTCAATTGTCTATATGAAACCTATTTCAATTAATCAAGTCTTAACAAGTTTGATTGCTTAACATGTTGGAAACACTTAATCATGTAAATAATAATTTCATTTAATATATATATACATGAAAAAGTTCGGTTCACTACAGTGTGGTCCACCACATTGCTCACAACTGATTCGTATTGCGTGAATATCTTTAGTCATCTTTTCCATTCATCTCTCAAAAGCATCTATTTTTGCGGAAACGGAATCAAAGTCATGGCTAGAATCGGCTCTAGCCGCTTTAGATGAACGAAAGATATCTTTTTCTTGGTGCCACTCATGAGAGTGGGAGACTGTATTATCAATTATCTTGTAAGCTTCAGTTGCGGTTTTCTTCATAATGGAACCACCAGTTGCTATGTCGATGTCTTTTCGTGTAGTAATGTCGCATCCTTGCTAGAATATTTGTACGATTTGATAAGTGTCTAAACCGTGTTGAGGACATCCTCTCAACAACTTTCCGAATCTTGTCCACGCCTCATATAATGTTTCATTTGGCTTTTGCGCGAACATAACAATCTCTCCTTGAAGTCTCACGGCTTTAGATGCCGGAAAGAATCTTTTAAGAAATTTCTCAACTAAAACATCCCATGTATCAATCGCTCCTTCAGGTAACGATTCTAACCAATCTTTGGCTTCTCCCTTTAAAGTCTAGGGAAACAACATGAGATAGATCTGTTCATCCTCAACTTCTCTGATTTTGAATAGAGTACAAATCCAATTAAAGGTTCGAAGATGTTCGTTTGGATCTTCTTTTGGTGTACCACTATATTGACATTGATTAGTTACCATGTGTAGGATTTGTCCTTTGATTTGAAAATCTGGCGCATATAATCTGGCTTAATAATGGTGTGACCTTGGCCCGTACGTGTGGCTCTCATTCGGTCTTCCATACTTAGAGGTTCCGTTATTTCCATATTTGAAATTGTTGAATCCGAATCACTAGAAGATTCTGATTTAACAGTTTGTTGTTCAGGAGGAATGATTAGTGGTTCAGGATCTTGAAATTGTCCTTGAATATCCTCCGGGTTCTCACTTGTGAAGTCGGGTTCAAAAAATGGATTATCGGAAATTTTAATTGGGGTACTTGGTCGACTAGATGACGATTCTAAAGAAAAATCAACGGCGACAATATTGGCTAGATGTCTTGATCGAGTTACAGGTGGTGAACGTATGAAAGGTGGTGAATGTTTTGCTCGGTGCATTCACTGAATATCCTATTAGTTATAAAAGATAAAAATTATATAAGCTATCAAATTAATAGACTTTTCTGATTTTGCCCACGTTTCGAATAGCCAATAGATACAGCAGGTAGCCAGTACCCTTTAAATCAGAAGCCCACAACTCGCCACTAACAAATCCAACTATTACTACGAACCAGAAAATTTTGGATGTCTATCAATTTAACCGCTTAAAATAATTTTTCATCGAAATTTTGAAATAAAAATCTATGTCCTAAAAACTAGAGCATAGAAATGAGAAAGAAGATGAGTGCGTCGAAAAACGTCAAAAAATAAAAAGTCGAAAAATAAAAATAAGAAAGTAGAGCGTCGAAACTTAAAAGTATAAAAACTAAATATTAAAACTTGCGTCTAAAGGTATTAAAGCTTAAAAGGAAATCTATATCCAAAACGGCAATAACTTAAAAAGGCACTAAAATCTATTAAATATTTAAGCGATAAGCGACGTCGTAAAATTCTAAAGCACCTAAATCTTAATCTAAAGAAAAAGTACTTAAGGGATTTTACGACAAAGCCTAAAAATATAGAAATTTAAAAATTCTACCGCAAAAACTATGCTTAAAACTATATAACGAACTAAATGATACAAATTATAAAAAGATATATTATAAAAAGATAAAAATAAAATTTTATATAAAAATATTATTTTTATATTATTAGTTTATAAAAATATTAATTCATATAATTAATAATAATACTTAATATTGATATTACAAAATATAAATTAAAACTAATTACTAAATACAAATTAATTAAATAAAAACCTAATTAGGTTAAATAATAATATTAATTAATAAAAACCCTAAACCGTAATTAATGTGTACCCGGTTAGTCCTGTCAGCCTACACCATGCGACCCCATGGAACTTAAGCATCCGGCTCATGCGGTCGCATGGGCCTGGATTGCAGATCAGTTTTGGGCTTCGACTGGTTCGGCCCAATCTTTAATTTCAATTTTTTCTGATTTATATAAAATATTTATATAATATAAAAAACTTATATTTTAAAAATCTAAAAATAAAAATAAAAAAACTTTTTAATTTTATATATTTTAAATAAACTCTTAAAAATATAATTTTTTTCTTTTTTTTATAACTATATTTTTTTTAAATATGAAATACGGCGAAATATTATACTAGTTTTATTTATTTATATAGATGCGATATACCTAAACCTTGCTACAACACTATAGGCAGTGTACCTAATCATAGAGTAGTGTAGTTTTTAGTAAGTTCGGTTCGTTCCACAGAGAGCTAGCGATTACGTACTATATTTTTAACAATTATATTTGTATAAAATATATATATAATTATATATAGTAATATTATTATAAAATGGGGTTTTTACCGTTTAATGACCAGTTTGTCGATTTTATATTTTAAGTGTAAAGATAAATAACGATAATATAAATGACATAATTTAAATTGCGATAAAGTAAATTGCAGTAATTAAAATGACAGTAAATAAAGGTACGATGAAATATGAAATAAAAGTATTATGCTTATTTAAACTTCCGTAATCATGATGTTTGACATTTTGATTTTAATTTATTTATCTGGGTTAATTGTCCTTTATCCTGGATTTATTTGATACCTATCTGGTTTTTGTCCATAATAGTCCATCGGTCATAATTATAAAATGCTCGTCAAATTAACCTTATTCCCGATGTCAAATATTCCAAATAATTAGGGATTCGAACTGTAACAAGGTTTTAATACTTTGTTTAATGATTACACCAGGTTATCGACTGCGTATAATCCAAGGTTTTAATACTTCGTTAACAATTACACCAGTTACCCTTGTATGTAATCCACCCCTATTTTAATAAGATATGAACATTAATTTACCCACTTGATCAGTTTGAATAATCAATTACCCAACCCGAATAATTAATTAAATGATCATAAAAGATGTCGTATAAAAGTCAATAAATAGGACATGCATAATCATTTAATAATTATTAGATTAACTAATTTGAAGATAGGTTTGACAGATTCTAATGAGTTGTCATTCGATTAGACAATACCCCCATCTATTAATAGTCCATAGTCCAATGTTCACAAGTGTCGATCTTTTGTCCAAACCCTAATTATGGTACAAAATCCAATAACCCCGTCTTAATATTTTAGCCCAACATCATGATTACTTCGGCTTAAATAAGCATAATAATAACTTAGTTACGAGACATTAATTTAAAAAGGAAGAACATAGCTTACAGTGATTATTAATCGCGTAGCGTTACACGGACAGAGTTTCGACTTAAAACCCGTAAAACATTTCTTACGATAACCCAACTAAACCATAACTTTATTATTAAAATTAACTTAAATTATAATTATAATATATATATATATATATATATATATATATATATATATATATATATATATATATATTGAGAAAGAAAGATAGAAAAGGGTGTTGGATTCGGCAGAAGCTTGTGCCTTTTATAGGCATATTTTGAATTTGGCTGCTCCGCGATTGCAGAGGTTTTGTGCCTTATAGCTCCGCGAGTGCGGAGCTTCGGATTCCAGCTCACTAAATTGAGTTAAACGTGGGCTGCTGAATATTATAATATATAATATAACAATATATAATTTTATATAATTATATATATATGTTATATTATATTCTTGTGCATAGTTGACTTGTAATTTTAGCTCCGTTGAGTTGTACGTTGATGCTCGGTTTATGTCTCTGTTCCGAAATTTTGAACGCCTTTTCGTACACTTAGATATCTTGTACTTTGCTTTTCACGGCTTGTACTCTTGTCATTTTTTGGCGTTTCTCATCAATAAATTGAACCACTTAGATTGTACTTTGTACTTTTTAGCTTTTTGGTCATTTGCATCTTCAAATCGTCATTTTCTTCTTTTGTCTTCGCACTTATTTATTTAAACGAATATTACATAAAAATAGAACAATTGCAACTAAAAGTTTTACATATTGGAAGGATATTGCTATGAAATATATGTTATTTTTTATCATTATCAAATATCCCCACACTTAAACGTTGCTTGTCCTCAAGCAATACAGAACTTGAAATTAAATCACATTTCACTCGAATCATTTTTTTTTATTCTCACACTTTATACATCAGTGATTTTGATACAGCGGTATAAATAATGATAGTAGTGATATGGTTTACAGTCCCACATGACTATGAAAATTTAGATCCTTTAAGGAAATTGGATCTTTATGAAAATATTTGATCTTTTGAAAATTCAAGCTAGATTTTACCCTAGACATGTTTTCCGGAATAACCCTTCACCGGTGTTTGCAAAATGTTTTTGTGGGTTGTGTGGGTTTCAGATTTTAAAATTTTAGCTCAAAACTTGCGGTTTTGTGTCACCCACTTGCTAACCTTGTATTAGAAAAGCACATATAACGATCCGTCCCTAATCCATCCGGACGATGTCCATATTGATTACAAACGAATTACAATAGTTGATAACATCGCGAGGTACTTGACCTCTATATGATACATTTTACAAACGTTGCATTTATTCTTAAAAGGCAATCTATCATTACATCAATAGTTGTCATATTCGCCTAACATTTCTTAATATCCAAATAACCTATTCTGCCATTTACTTAATAATAATCTTTATGAACTTCAATGACTCGAATGCAACGTCTTTTGAATTATGTCATGAATGGCCCCAAGTAATATCCTTAGTATGAGCTAATGTACAGCGGAAGATTTCTTTCAAGTTCTGAGAATAACATGCTTTAAAACGTCAACATAAAGTTGGTGAGATATAGGTTTGATGCTAGCAGCGTAATAACAATGGACCACAAGATTTCATGTTTATACATAATACACTCGCAAGTGTATGGAAAAGTCGTTGAGCACTTGGTAACCATACTTAACATTTAAATCACAGCAGCATATTCTTAAATAAACCCTACACCGTACCAAGTGTAGTAACGAAATGAAGTACTGTGCAACTGTTTAAAACTGGTCGTCCAGCCCGGTTGGGGTTGTCAGGCCCGATAGATCTATCAACAGGATTCGCGTTTACGCTCCTCACGTAAATATTAGCTACCAAGTATAAAGAGATATGCCATGGTACAACTCAACGTAGAATTTATTTTCGATCACTTGTGTCCATAACATAAATCATTTATAAAAACAACGCATGTATTCTCAGCCCAAAAATATTTAGAGTTTAAAAGGGACTATATACTCACCATACTGTATTTTGTAGTAAAAATACATATATCACCATTGATCAAGTATAAGGTTGGCCTCAGATTCACGAACCTATACCATTTATATGTATATTAACACGTATAATGATAATCTAACAAATTTATATGTTATTAGAGATTTAATTGTTATCTTAGTTGGGTGTTTCATTAATAACCTTATTAATTATATTTATTAATATTTATTATAAAAAATATTAATATAATTATGTTATGTGTAGTAAATATAGTTTTATATATTTAATAGTTATTTGATAAAATAATATTGATAATAATAATAAATAAAAGTTGTTTTATTTTGTAATAATAATAATAGTTATTATGATAGTAATATTGATAATATGAAAATAATAATATTTATGTCAAAATAATAATTAATGATAGTAATAATAATAATTTTGATAAAAATAATAATCTTTCTAATAATGATAATAATAATAATAATGATGATACTTTTAACATAAATAATAATTTTTAATAAAAATGACACGAATAATAATATTGATGATATTATTAATAAAAATTTTAATAATGCTAATAATAATAATAATAATGCTAATAATAATAATAATAAATAAATAACTACCTCAGGGGAGTAGCCCTTAAAAATAATGTCCAAGTTTGGGTTTGAACCCGCGACGTCCCGCTAACCCGATAATACCCTTAACCCTTCGGCTATCCTTGTCTTTATGATTTAAACCCAGCTTAATTATTGCTAACCCGTTTTATTTTGTTTCAATTATTTCTTTTAATCATACTTCATTCTCAATATTATGATTATTATTATCATCATATCATTTATCATAACTCATCAAGATCATAACTCATCATGTATCATTATGCCATCTAACAACATCATAAAACCATCATCCGTCCCGGTTTGTTGAAAGGAAATTCGAAGGCTCAACTCAATGCTCACGGCCCACTAGAAATCATAAGAGGATCTCGGCCCAATTATCAACAGGGTCCAACGGCAATTTATAAATGTTGTGGCCCAAATTATCAACTCTTCGATCCAAGTATTACTTGTCTAATTTCTGTTTTAAAATTCAGCTATAAGGAGATTTAAACAAGGAAAAGAGACAGCTCATATTTTCAAGTGGGATTTACTTTATGATGTTGGTCGGCCACAAGGATTTGTAAGTTGTCCCTATGTGTATTATATTATATCCATCGCCATCCTCTACCATAACAAGAATTTTTTTTATCAACCTTTATTTAAACGGAATCCTAAACGTACAGCAAGTTTTCATTATGAATCAGCTGTACAGAAGAAATATAAGCGTGCATCAGATGTTTGAGGATTATTGAGGTGGTATTCAATGGCGGTTTAATTAGAAGTAGCAGTAGTATCACAGTGATGGTGAATTTTGAGGATGGTGGAAGTGATGGTTTACGAGTTGGTGATTCTCGATGAATGTGGTGATTTGATTATCATAGAAAACGCAAGCAAGAGAGAGCAAAGAGATAGAGATGGTTCACTATGGTGATTATTTTTGGTATCTCGTGACTGAAACAGAAACAAAGAAAAATAGCAACCTTGATCGAATAGCAACAACACACGATGATTGTAGTAGTTCATACGTGATCTTGAGCTAGTGTTGAGTTGAACCAGAAACAAAAAAACGTAAAGGTGGTAGTCACTAGTGGTTGATCGAGAACACAAGGAAGGTGAGGGTTCGGTGGTGATGTGGAAAGTGAAAGTTAAATGGGTGAAGTTATTGTTGGAATACATAGATGAATAGATGATGGAATAAATAGATGATGGTGCCTGATGTTGTATCATGGAGTTAGCTAACAAGATGGAAATAGAATTGATATGGCGATGATGAGATGATTCAAAATGGAAAATGGATACAACACCTAGTGGTGTGTTCATGGTGACTCAAGGTGATTTGAATGAATTTGTTATGGTTGGTTAACGTTCAAATAACAAGAAACAGAAGATGATAGTCGTAGTTGTAGTTTTGTTGTTATGGTGTTTGGGTGTCGACTATAACAGAAATAAACAGAAGTAGTTCCCGCTAGTAGTTAGTTGTGATGGTTGTGGAGATTGAAGATGGTGGTGATGTATTGAACAAGAAAAAGATTCAATGGTTTGTGGTTTTGATCGAATCGAAACAAAGAAGAAAAAACAACAGGAAGTGGGTTTTGTGTTGGTTTAGTGATGAAGTCAAGCATAAGTATTTATCAAGGAAGATGAGTTGATCGATTAATAAATAGAATCAGGAAACAGAAATAGTAGCATGCACGTGAATTTGATGGATGTATGTTTGTGTCCTTGTAATAATAATAATAATAATATATTTAAGAAGATAATCATGAGAATTAATTAGCTGTCCATTTTGTTTCATCCTACCGACGGCTTATGAGGGATAATATTTCGTACATCGTTGTTAATCAGTGGCGGATAAAAATACACGAAAAAATCTCATATTTTTAGATTAAATATATTTATTTATTTTGGTCATTAGAAGTGAGAAATAAGATCAAAAATGTTCGTCTAATATTAGAGTTCAATTCCAACTAATAAGGTACGTTGTATTAAAACTCAACTTAAAATATCTAAATATATTTTTATCAAGTCTAAAATTTATATCATCTAATTACAGAGCAACGTTTATTATTAAATTTTCATAAATTTCGAATTTTAACTTGTTAACTATCAATCGAATGACAACAATTGATATAATAAATTCAAATCATCAATTCATATAATACTTTATTTACTATTTCTAATTATTATTTGTATACTTATATATATACATGTACATACATATTTATTTACAATTTATTGTTCGTGAATCGTCAGGCATGGTAAAAGGGTAACTAATTATCCGAATATAGATTTCAGACTTTCTAGACTCAATATTACAGATTTTTGCTTATCGTGTCGGAAACATAAAAAGATTAAGGTTTAAATTTGATCGGAAATTTCCGGGTCATTACAGTACCTACCCGTTAAAGAAATTTCGTCCCCGAAATTTGATAGAGGTCGTCATGGATAACAATAGGAATGTTTTCATGACGAATATGAGGTAATAATGGAGTTTTATCATTATTGAGAGATATAGATAAAACGATTCGATCATGTGAAGCATACGAGTGAAACTATCACAAAAGAGTGAAATGAGTAAAAATATACTCGTTTTAACCGATGACGTACTTATGATTGATTTCCGGAATTCGCGGAATTTAAAGAAAATCTTACGTAATAAGATTTGGTTCTTCGGTGATTTAGGAAATTAGAATTCTTCTTTGATTAAATGCAGTAATCTGTTTCGATTTCTTTGTCGGATATTTTACTATAAATCCACCCCTTCGTTTCTTCTTCTCGTCCTCGAGTCAAGCGAGCAATGATCCGGAATTCGTAGGTATGAAATTTGGAATGAACATAGCTAATGCTATTAGAAAGAAATGGTAATGGCACGATTTTGAATTGTCAAATTACCAGAATACCCTGGAGAAGACCGAGTCATCAAGAAAAATATTTTCTTGATATGTTCAGAGATTAGATAGAATGTAAGAGTCGTGTAAATGGCACATGATGATGGTACTGTGAATCATCACATTCCATTTGAAACTCAACATGACTTACTGTAATATAATGACGTTGATCAAGTGTCATTATATTATACTAATTCATGCATCAGTTCCCAACACTACTTCAAAACATTCATATTTTAAACTTGGAGGTTTCAGAATTTAGAAACTAACACAGTTTCTTTTATATTGTAACGCAGATATTTCGGAGAGATACATGATCTCAGAATAGTTGTGAAAATATTTTCAGAAATATGGAGAATATGTATAACGGAAGATATGAAGATATCTTATAATATCTAAGATAAGATGATGATGAAGAATATCATCTGGAGAGGTTTAGAATAAGGAGTAGAGTTCTTACTAACAGTTTCAGCAGGCACTGAATTATCTGGATTCTTTGAAGGCAGATTTAGTCTTTGTGATTTATTCACAGCCTCTCTCATACTTTGTTCAATCCGTTTTCCAGTTCTCAACCTTCTCTTTTTCTGAGCTTTACCAACAAACTGTACTTTATTGTCAAACTTTTGACTGTTAAAGTCGATTACAGTTTTTGCTGCTTCATCAGCATTTCAAGAACTAGTTCGCAGTTCAGGGTATTTTTCGGAAACTTCACATTCGAAGTATGTAATTCTTAGGGATAGATGTTTTAGGTATAACTAGAGAAGTTCTACGAGATTTTCAAAATACTGATTGCGGATTCTGCCAAAGAGATGACGAGCTGCTGGTACATCTGCTGATGATGTCGTGCAATATAAAAGGTTCTCCGGTAACGACGGTGAGAAGACAGCGTATATATGTCGAGGTTATAGTAAGACTAGTCTTGTTGAGAAATCGAGATTAACTTGCTGGAGCTGTGACAAAATTGGCTACTTTGACAGGAATTGTAAGGTGATTTTCGGTAATAACATCGCCAAAGGAGCTAGCGCAGATACGTGTTAAACCTTTACTCAGGTTCCAAGTTTTTTTTTTTTTTTTCGGGTGCATAACTATATGCATAAATCTTTTCTTTCGTAGATGAAGTGCGGCTGGTTCAATTTCTCGATTGAGGTGTTTTTAAGATTCATAAAAGGTTTGAACGCGGATTGTAATTGTCAAGGTACAAATGAGGTTTAGGATGAAATCAAGTGGCAAACTTGAAGAATTGTTTAGTTTCATATGTTATAATCAACATTTTAATTCATTTTAATTGTCCAAAGTTAGCAGTCCAATAGTCCGATCGTCCAATGGTGCAATAATTTCATATATAAATTAAACATATAATATTCGAATTAATTAATACGTATCGTGACCCGTGTACCGGTCTCAGTATCGATCACAACTTAAACCATATATATATTTTGGAATCAACTCCAACCCTGTATAGCCAACTCCCACATTCACATATAGAGTGTCTGCGGTTGTTCCGAAATATATATATAGAAGGGTCAATATGATAAGTCGAAACCTTGCATACGTGTCCCGTTATTTTAAGTGCGTAAAATAAATAAATATATATCATGACCCGTATACAACGTATTGTCTCAGAATTAATCCGACGTATTGTTGCACATGTGTCCCGACAGTATGTAAAGTGCAGAAAATAAAATTACAAGAATGTAAATTGCGATAAATTAAATGTTAATCAGTTAGCTGGGAACAGTTAGCTAGGAACAGTTAGCGTGGATTCCTAACAGAATTTCTCATAATTAATTTGTTTGTTTCTATCACTTTTTATTTTGTCTAATGTTTTCTTCATTATGCCACTTGTTGGTTTCTGATAGATCAAAATCCAATTATGAAATTTGAATGGAAATGGTTATTCTGTGGTGAACGGATACGTATATCGATGGTTGTAAGTAGGATAGTAAATGACCGTTGAATCAGATTTGAAGAATATACAGTGTAACTTATTAATGTGAAATCTAAATATTCTTCGGGTACTACCTACCCGTTAAAATATTTTTCATCATTAACAGTTTGTACGAAGGAAATTTTAATTACAATCTTTATGAAAATATACTTGCATATATATTTTCGTCGGATGTAATCATGGATTTAATGAGTCAATAAAATATTAAACTCATTTGATTTATCGTTAGTACTAGATTACATAATCTCTAAAACATTAGAGATTACATAATTGCCATGTCGAACGAAGATAAATGAGGTAGAACGTTACGTAAAACGAAGATAATCGATGTAGAATGGAATCATACTTGAAATACAGATGGTGATATTAAGGCGCGTGATGTTGATATCTGAGGTACAGATTGTGATGTTGAGGTTTATGACGCGGTTGAGTGATAAGGGTACTATCGGCGTTGATGATGGTAGTACGGATTATGCTACTGCTGGTGTTTGCAACCTTCGCACCATGTTCTCCAAAGCCGTCACGCGAGCGCGAAGTTCGTTAATTTCTGCTAGTACACCGGGATGATTGGCGGTTGGAGCGAGCGAATGAACGAGATTCGAAATATGGGATAATATATAATCGTGACGAGATACACTAGAAATGAAAAAGGAAATGGTTTCTCGAACAGGTTCGCAGGTAAGTGCTTCAGGTTCATCGCCAAGAGGGCAATTTGGTGGGTGGAAGGGATCTTTGTCGTGAAATGATTTTCAGATATCGGATGATATTCTAACTATATAGAATATCTATATATATAGTTCTAAAGATTTAGTAGACTACAGAGAAATTTACGGCATATGTCAGGCAAATCCACAGATGCGCTAAGATAAGAATTTTGTCTATACACTATCGATGCACTAAATGCAGTAAGACGTGTTTAGTCTTAAGAATGATGAGCAGGTAATTTCCTAAGGATGATAAGTAGATGATTTCCGACTAGATATGATAAGCAAAACTTTTGACATGTAGACACGGTCGAAGTCCAGACTCACTAATGTATCCTAACAACTTATCAGTTAGACACACTAATGCAGACCTGGTTCACTAAGACCACTGCTCTGATACCACCTATAACGATCCGTCCCTAATCCATCCGGATGATGTCCATATTGATTACAAACGAATTACAATAGTTGATAATATCGCGAGGTACTTGACCTCTATATGATACATTTTACAAACGTTGCATTTATTCTTAAAAGGCAATCTATCATTACATCAATAGTTGTCATATTCGCCTAACATTTCTTAATATCCAAATAACCTATTCTGCCATTTACTTAATAATAATCTTTATGAACTTCAATGACTCGAATGCAACGTCTTTTGAATTATGTCATGAATGGCCCCAAGTAATATCGTTAGTATGAGCTAATGCACAGCGGAAGATTTCTTTCAAGTCCTGAGAATAACATGCTTTAAAACGTCAACATAAAGTTGGTGAGATATAGGTTTGATGCTAGCAGCGTAATAACTATGGACCACAAGATTTCATGTTTATACACAATACACTCGCAAGTGTATGGAAAAGTCGTTGAGCACTTAGTAACCATACTTAACATTTAAATCACAGCAGCATATTCTTAAATAAACCCTACACCGTACCAAGTGTAGTAACGAAACGAAGTACTGTGCAACCGTTTAAAACTGGTCGTCCAGCCCGGTTGGGGTTGTCAGGCCCGATAGATCTATCAACAGGATTCGCGTTTACGCTCCTCACGTAAATATTAGCTACCAAGTATAAAGAGATATGCCATGGTACAACTCAACGTAGAATTTATTTTCGATCACTTGTGTCCATAACTTAAATCATTTATAAAAACAGCGCATGTATTCTCAGCCCAAAAATATTTAGAGTTTAAAAGGGACTATATACTCACCATACTGTATTTTGTAGTAAAAATACATATATCACCATTGATCAAGTATAAGGTTGGCCTCGGATTCACGAACCTATACCATTTATATGTATATTAACACGTATAATGATAATCTAACAAATTTATATGTTATTAGAGATTTAATTGTTATCTTAGTTGGGTGTTTCATTAATAACCTTATTAATTATATTTATTAATATTTATTATAAAAAATATTAATATAATTATGTTATGTGTAGTAAATATAGTTTTATATATTTAATAGTTATTTGATAAAATAATATTGATAATAATAATAAATAAAAGTTGTTTTATTTTGTAATAATAATAGTTATTATGATAGTAATATTGATAATATGAAAATAATAATATTTATGTCAAAATAATAATTAATGATAGTAATAATAATAATTTTGATAAAAATAATAATCTTTTTAATAATGATAATAATAATAATAATGATGATACTTTTAACATAAATAATAATTTTTAATAAAAATGACACGAATAATAATATTGATGATATTATTAATAAAAATTTTAATAATGCTAATAATAATAATGCTAATAATAATAATAATAAATAAATAACTACCTCAGGGGAGTAGCCCTTAAAAATAATGCCCAAGTTTGGGTTTGAACCCGCGACGTCCCGCTAACCCGATAATACCCTTAACCCTTCGGCTATCCTTGTCTTTATGATTTAAACCCAGCTTAATTATTGCTAACCCGTTTTATTTTGTTTCAATTATTTCTTTTAATCATACTTCATTCTCAATATTATGATTATTATTATCATCATATCAAGATCATAACTCATCATGTATCATTATGCCATCTAACAACATCATAAAACCATCATCCGTCCCGGTTTGTTGAAAGAAAATTCGAAGGCTCAACACAATGCTCACGGCCCACTAGAAATCATAAGAGGATCTCGGCCCAATTATCAACAGGGTCCAACAGCAATTTATAAATGTTGTGGCCCAAATTATCAACTCTTCGATCCAAGTATTACTTGTCTAATTTCTGTTTTAAAATTCGGCTATAAGGAGATTTAAACAAGGAAAAGAGACAGCTCATATTTTCAAGTGGGATTTACTTTATGATGTTGGTCGGCCACAAGGATTTGTAAGTTGTCCCTATGTGTATTATATTATATCCATCGCCATCCTCTACCATAACAAGAATTTTTTTTTATCAACCTTTATTTAAACGGAATCCTAAATGTACAGCATGTTTTCATTATGAATCAGCTGTACAGAAGAAATATAAGCGTGCATCAGATGTTTGAGGATTATTGAGGTGGTATTCAATGGCGGTTTAATTAGAAGTAGCAGTAGTATCACGGTGATGGTGAATTTTGAGGATGGTGGAAGTGATGGTTTACGAGTTGGTGATTCTCGATGAATGTGGTGATTTGATTATCACAGAAAATGCAAGCAAGAGAGAGCAAAGAGATAGAGATGGTTCACTATGGTGATTGTTTTTGGTATCTCGTGACTGAAACAGAAACAAAGAAAAATAGCAACCTTGATCGAATAGCAGCAACACACGATGATTGTAGTAGTTCATACGTGATCTTGAGCTAGTGTTGAGTTGAACCAGAAACAAAAAAACGTAAAGGTGGTAGTCACTAGTGGTTGATCGAGAACACAAGGAAGGTGAGGGTTCGGTGGTGATGTGGAAAGTGAAAGTTAAATGGGTGAAGTTATTGTTGGAATACATAGATGAATAGATGATGGAATAAATAGATGATGGTGCCTGATGTAGTATCATGGAGTTAGCTAACAAGATGGAAATAGAATTGATATGGCGATGATGAGATGATTCAAAATGGAAAATGGATACAACACCTAGTGGTGTGTTCATGGTGACTCAAGGTGATTTGAATGAATTTGTTGTGGTTGGTTAACGTTCAAATAACAAGATACAGAAGATGATAGTCGTAGTTGTAGTTTTGTTGTTATGGTGTTTGGGTGTCGACTAGAACAGAAATAAACAGAAGTAGTTCCCGCTAGTAGTTAGTTGTGATGGCTGTGGAGGTTGAAGATGGTGGTGATGTATTGAACAAGAAAAAGATTCAATGGTTTGTGGTTTTGATCGAATCGAAACAAAGAAGAAAAAACAACAGGAAGTGGGTTTTGTGTTGGTTTAGTGATGAAGTTAAGCATAAGTATTTATCAAGGAAGATGAGTTGATCGATTAATAAATAGAATCAGGAAACAGAAATAGTAGCATGCACGTGAATTTGATGGATGTATGTTTGTGTCCTTGTAATAATAATAATAATATATTTAAGAAGATAATCATGAGAATTAATTAGCTGTCCATTTTGTTTCATCCTACCGACGGATTATGAGGGATAATATTTCGTACATCGTTGTTAATCAGTGGCGGATAAAAATACACGAAAGAATCTCATATTTTTAGATTAAATATATTTATTTATTTTGGTCATTAGAAGTGAGAAATAAGATCAAAAATGTTCGTCTAATATTAGAGTTCAATTCCAACTAATAAGGTACGTTGTATTAAAACTCAACTTAAAATATCTAAATATATTTTTAACAAGTCTAAAATTTATATCATCTAATTACAGAGCAACGTTTATTATTAAATTTTCATAAATTTCGAATTTTAACTTGTTAACTATCAATCGAATGACAACAATTGCTATAATAAATTCAAATCATCAATTCATATAATACTTTATTTACTATTTCTAATTATTATTTGTATACTTATATATATACATGTACATACATATTTATTTACAATTTGTTGTTCGTGAATCGTCAAGCATGGTAAAAGGGTAACTAATTATCTGAATATAGATTTCAGACTTTCTAGACTCAATATTACAGATTTTTGCTTATCGTGTCGGAAACATAAAAAGATTAAGGTTTAAATTTGATCGGAAATTTCCGGGTCATTACAGCACACGTCCAGTATACTTTCTCCGTATATTACCTTTCGGTAAACTACCGTCCGGCTGTAAAAGAAAGCGATGAACAAGCAACTGTTAAGGCAATGTCTCATTACATGCAAATAATTGTGGTCAAAAATGTGTCAGATGCAATTACTATCCTTTGTAGGAGAAATAGTAAAGATCACCCTATAATTTTTTGGTCTGGTACAAGGTCCTGTCTTCGACCATGCTATGCAACCACCGTTCTTACGATTGACTTGGTTCATGTGATCTAATGAATTCCAGGTTAATTCTCAGGATTTTATATTCAATGGTAATGAACGCATTGAAAATAGGTTTTTAGAAAACAAATCGATTTTAATTTGATAAAAATATATTCTCGTTCAAGCTTGAGTTTAGATATCATTGAATTCCATGAGTTTGTAATTCTCAATCTTTAAGGTCAATCTCAAGGATTGAGTAATATCAGGCTTAAAAGCTGATTTTTAATCTTTTAAGGAGATTATCCTTTCTGAGGGTCTGATTCATTAGTCTTATCAAGCTAATTTGCACAACGCCCTCCCCATTTTACGACACAGATCCTTTCATGGTTAAGATAAGTCTGACCACTTGGCGACCATGTTTGATGCAGAGGTCCGTGGATTTCCTGCTGATTTTAGAGATGACTTTTCTAGATTTTTCGTCAACCTACAGCTGGTCTGGACGAAAACTGAAATGTCCTGTTCATATTGATTATAAACGTTCCATATTAATTGATTTCGTTACGAGGTTTTGACCTCTATATGAGACGTTTTTCAAAGACTGCATTCATTTTTAAAACAACCATAACCTTTATTTTATCAATAAAGGTTTCAAAAGCATTACGTAGATGATCAAATAATGATAATAAAAAATATACTGTTTACACACGACCATTACATAATGGTTTACAATAGAAATATATTACATCGACATATGTTTCTTAAATGCAGTTTTTACACAATATCATACAAACATGGACTCCAAATCTTGTCCTTATTTTAGTATGCAACAGCGGAAGCTCTTAGTATTCACCTGAGAATAAACATGCTTTAAATGTCAACAAAAATGTTGGTGAGTTATATGTTTAACCTATATATATATATCAAATCGTAACAATAGACCACAAGATTTCATATTTCAATACACATCCCATACATAGAGATAAAAATCATTCATATGGTGAACACCTGGTAACCGACATTAACAAGATGCATATATAAGGATATCCCCATCATTCCGGGACACCCTTTGGATATGATATAAATTTCGAAGTACTAAAGCATCCGGTACTTTGGATGGGGTTTGTTAGGCCCAATAGATCTATCTTTAGGATTCGCGTCAATTAGGGTGTCTGTTCCCTAATTCTTAGATTACCAGACTTAATAAAAAGGGGCATATTCGATTTCGATAATTCAACCATAGAATGTAGTTTCACGTGTAATGACCTGGAATTTTTCGACCAAATTATACTTATGAGATTAATATTTACATAAATTAAACCATACCAACATGATAAGCAATCCAAATTGTTGAGATTTGTGTTTTTGAAAAGAGTTTTACACAACGTTTGACTGTCCAATATGACCGATGATATCATGAACTATATAACATACGATAATTATACGTTTGTGTATATATATGTATTTATATATATTTAACATGATCTAAGGATGGTTTAACATCTCATTGTGTACTAATGACAATGAGTTATAAATATATTTTGAAATTACTAACTTAAGTTTTCAAAACGATAACTATACGTAACATTCTTTGATATATATACTTATAATCTATAATGCTTATACATGTATCGTATATATAATGTATTTAATCACTTTTTAAGGACTTAAATACATAAAACAATATAAGTATATTCACAAAAGATAGCTATATTTGAATTCTCATTCCATTTCCTCGGACTTTTTTGCTCAGTTGGTCCCTCTATTATACCCCAAATCGCTGGTTTGGTCCCTCAGTTTTTAATTTGGCAATCAGAGTCCCTTTATTATTTTAATTTTGCAATTGGAGTCTTCCGTCTAACGGACATCCAAATCGAACGTTAACTCCCATCACGTGAGTTACACGTGATGGGTAATATCGGAATTAATTTTAATTCTTGGTACTGAATAAACCCAAACGGGTATGGTCCCCCACTATTATCCACCGATTTTCACACTCATCCCTCCAAATAGTGTTAACCACGAAGTAAAACCTAAAAGCAAAATTGATTATCAATGGATGATTCAATGGATGATTCATGGACTATTCGTACATCAGAAACTGATCAAAAGGCTATCGACCAATTATACGGTATGTTTTATGCACCCAAAGCTCATAATTCTGTGGAACCCTAAATATTATTAGGTAATTGTTTTGTTAACTTTAATTTTTTACACATTTTTCAGATGTATACCCTGATTTGTTCACGATTGTGTTACATCATGGTGGATATTTTAGAATGGGTAGTGAAGTTGTGTACACAGAAGGTAAAATTGATTACATTGATTGTTTTGACATTGAAAAGTTTTGTTTAGGACAACTGGATTCAGTCATGCAAGAATTAGGTTATGATCCCACCAGGTCTGTGGTATATCGTTTTCTTAAACCCAATACAAACATGGATACTGGGTTAAATCTTTTAAATGATAATGAACATAGGGACTATTTGCTTAGTTGTCTAGAAGATGGTGATGTGATTTATAGGCAAATTGATGTGTATGCTGAACATGAGGATATGAAAGGGAAGAGGTTATGGTCAGAACAAATTAATAATGATAACTTAGTAGTTGGTGGTGTTCACAGTGATGGGAGCTTAGTAGAGGGTGATAACAGTGAAGGTAGTGACTCTGAGGATAGTGATTACATTGTTGATGATGAAAATGAGATTTTGGATGTTCATGTAGAGATGAAAGATTTTAATTTTAACATTGATAAGAATGTAGAGTTTATGGGAAATGGCTGTAACTCATTTGAAGATGATGAGGTCAATATTGAGGGTACAGAATTGGAAGTGTTGAACAATGATGGTTTTGAAAGCTATGATTCTCAAAGTGATGAAGAAGGGGTAAGGAAGAAGAGAATTCGTAATCATAAAAAGGAGGTTGAAGGTAGTGTTCAAGTGGGAAAAACTATCTTCTATCTTGGACAAAAGTTTGAAAGTAAATCAGAGGTTAGGCAAGCTGTGAGAATGCATGCTATTGAAACTAGGAGAAAGCTAGTTATTGTTAAGAATGACAAAAGAAGAATTAGGGTTAAATGTGAAGGGTTGTGTATAAATTCAAAAGGTGGTGAGATAGTTAGTCAAAGTGATTTGTCAAAGAAGACAAAATGTGATGTGGGGCCCAGTAAATTAAGAGTTAAAGGTGGTGTAGTTGGGAAGAGTAAAGAGAAAGTGACTAGTCAAATTAAAAAAGCAGGGGAATCTTGTAGTGGGAAGACTAACAAATGGGCAAAAAGGGAATTACACATTGTTTGTGAGTGGGTGTTGTTGGTATCCAAAGAAAAAGATAGTGAAGAATGGGAGGTTAGAACCTACAGACACCAACATGAATGTCAACCTGCAAGAATACTAAAATTCTGCACTTACCAATTTTTATCAAATCGGTTGGTACCTCAAATTCAAAAGAATCCAAAGATACCAATTAAAGCTGTCAGATCATATTTGGAAACAGAAACTGAATTAATCATCAGTGAGCATAAAGCATATCGTGCTGTGAGAAAGGCAACAAAGATGATTCAAGGGGATTATAAATCTCAGTATGCTGAGCTCAGAGATTATGTTTGTGAATTAAAGAGAGGTAATGTTGATACTACTGTTAAGTTTGAGGTTGAGCCAGGAACCCTAAAGTCTGAAACTAGGGTTTTCAAGAGAATTTACATTTGTTTGGGACCATTGAAGAAGGGTTTTAAAGCAATAGGTAGAGATCTACTTGGGTTGGATGGTGCTTTTATGAAACAACCTGCAACTGGTTGTATTTTGAGTGCTGTAGGGGTTGATTCAAACAATGGCATATATCCTGTAGCATATGCCATTGTTGAACAAGAGTGTGGTTCATCCTGGACTTGGTTCTTAGAGTGCTTGGGTCAAGATCTTGACTTGTCTACCAATTCTAACTTTACTTTTATCAGTGACAGGCAAAAGGTAAAAATTACTTGTTTAATTCATATTTAATTTAATTACATTACATTTGTTAATGGTTAGTTACTTTAACTTTTATTGTTTTATGCTGTTAGGGTTTAATACAAGCTGTTACAAATGTGTTTCCTTGTGCTGAGCATAGACATTGCCTTAGACATATTCATGGGAATATGAAAGGGGATTTCAGGGGTGTTGCTTATAAGAATCACTTGTGGAGATGTGCTAGTGTAACAACAGTTCCTGAGTTTGAGCAGGCTATGCAACAATTGAAGGAGTTTGATAATGAAGCTTTTGTTTGGTTAGCTAAAATTCCTGCCCATCAGTGGGCAAGGAGTCATTTTACAGGAAGGGCTGTATCAGATGTGTTGCTCAGTAACATGTGTGAGTGTTTCAACAGATGGTTAGTTGATGCACGTGACAAACCCATAGTTACAGCTTTAGAATACATCCGAGAGTATTGCATGAAGAGAATTGTTAATGTAAAGAAAAACATTTCCAAGACTAATGGCCCTTTAACACCTGCAGCCACCAAATTGTTTGACAAAATCAAATCTGAGGCTCACCAGTGTACTGTCTTATGGGGTGGAGATCAAAGGTACCAAGTGAGTGGAAAAGTTAATCAATATGTTGTGGATATGGAGACTAGATCATGTGCTTGTAGAAAGTGGGAACTAACAGGGATACCTTGTAAGCATGCAATTGCAGTGTTTTATAACATGAGTGAAAATGGTTTGGAAACTGGTGAACCAGAAACATGGGTTCATCCAGTGTATTTGTTAGATACATGGATCAAAACTTACCAATACACCATTGAGCCATTGAATGGGAGAAGCTTATGGCCAAAGGCAGAAGGCATGTTCACTCTGGTATCACCAAAGACTATTTCCACACCTGGTCGTCCAAAAAAGAAAAGAAGGTTGTCCAAAAATGAAGTTGATGTCATTGGTGATAGTGGTAAACTTAGCTCAAAAGGTATGCTCATTTTATTTATTAATTACATCTAGTACCATTTCAATTAATATGGTATTTATTTTGTTAATATTTATAGGCAAGCTAAAGAAGTGTGGCACATGTGGTACTTATGGACACAATAAGAGTACTTGTACAGGTGAGAAGAAAAGAAGTGGGAATGTGGATAACAAGTGGACAAAAAAGACAGTGAAAGTTAAGCTATCTTCAAAGAAGACAATGGTAGTTGGAAAAGGGAAGAAGAAGAAGTGAATGTTGGTGGTGGTTTGTGTTTTAATCATGTGTTTTATGTCTACTTAAAACTTGTTATGTGACTTGGTACAATGTTTGTATTTTATTAAGGTGTGTTGTTGTCTTTTGGTAAGTTTAAGCACATTTGGTAACTGGTACTACGTACTTATGTTGACTTTTGGAATCTATGACATTTGGTAATGCTTGTATGTTTGTCATTTCACTTTAGTTACAATGTATTGTCTGTATGTTTGTCATTTCACTTTAGTTACAATGTATTGTCTTGTGTTTTTGGTTACACTGTATGACTTTGGTTACAATTTATTGTCTACACTTGGAGTCATTGTCTTGTGTTGTAAGGTTACTGATACACATATAAAACAGATGCAAAATTTAACAAAACAACCTTCATTCCATTACCATTACCATTTTACAAAGTACATCATACATACACCACAATTTCAATGACTAAAAAAATAAATACCAAACACAATCCAGCTAAATATACACATCATCTTCCAATTCGTCCCTCTTTTTTCTGCATCTTTGAGCTTTTCATCCACTTCCATTTTGGCATTCATAAGTGTAGCTAGGGCATTGATTGTATTTGGAGGATCATACCAAGCAAAGAAGTCGCACCTAGTGATCTGAGCAACAACATAAACAGGAAATGCTAACATCTTGTTAATTATTTCATAAAATTCGAAACAACATAAACAATCTTACCTTTTTTTCACATGTATAGAATCGACGTCCAGGGTTAGATTCAGTGCCAGATATTCGAATTACACAAGGTCGACCACACCAGCATTCCATTGTTATCGATTTGTAGCTCCAATTTCTGATTAATACGTTATGTAAATGAATTAGGGTTTCAAGTGAGAAGAGAGTGAAAAGCGGAGGATGAAAGTGGAGACCTTACCCGTTGGCGTTATTAAATACCAAAAAAAAAAAATTTAATTCCGATATTACCCATCACGTGTAACTCACGTGATGGGAGTTAACGTTCGATTTGGATGTCCAGTTGACGGAGGGACTCCAATTGCAAAATTAAAATAATAAAGGGACTCTGATTGCCAAATTAAAAACTGAGGGACCAAACCAGCGATTTGGGGTATAATAGAGGGACCAACTGAGCAAAAAAGTCATTTCCTCGAGATTTCTATACGTATATCTAGGGTATATGTACTCGTATCAAACCCAGCTTCTATACGTATTTACTATTGGTATATACACATCAAATCAACATCCTAATCAACATTATTACTCCCCTAGATATGAGGTAACTAGAATTTGTCAAGTAGTATGAATTATTAGTAAGAAAAAAAAATTAGGAATCCTTTTCTTTCTTTATAAACTAAAAACGTTTTTATAAATGAACACCATTTCTTCACTCCATTTTCTCATACCTACACCCTCATTTCTCTCTCAAAATACTCCTAACTTCATACTTGATCATCTCCAAGTATTTTCCCCATCATTTAGCTTCAATTACAAGCCTTAAACACCATAAGAAAACTCTTTCAAGAACATATCAAAATAACCACCCATTTGAAGAAGTTTACTTCCAACCTTTTGATCTAACTCCACCACTCTTTGATTCCAAGATTATTTCTTATATTTTGCAGTAACTTTGTCCAAGTAACTTGAGGTAGTAACCTTGTTCATAATCTTATTCAATTCATATTCATATAGCTATCTTATTTTGTGGTATAAAATTTTAACAACAAGAACATAGTTTGAATGATTTCAAACTTGTTCGCAAACTAAATAGATCCTTCTAACTTGACTTTTAAAACACTTCAAGACCTGTAATATATCATAATGATATGCTAACCTAACAAGATATAACTTGGTTTTACAAAGAACATCTTAAAAACTGAATCTACGTCGTCGGAGTGCAACCGGGGGCTGTTTTGGGTTGGATAATTAAAAACCATCTTGAACTTTGAATTAGAAGTTCATGTTCTAGAAAAATGATATTTCTTATGAATATGTTAACATATAAAATTTCATGGTTTAACTCAAAGTGTAAGTATTTTTAGAAAAATGATCATTAAATGTTGTTTTTATGATGGAAAATGATCACTTTCATAAGTTTCACCAAAGTTTAATCTATAACCTATGATTTCGAATACAAACTAAGGTATTTTCAGTTCATATTCTTAAAATTTGACTCGATCCAAGGAAGTGGCAAGTTGAACCAACAAAAACGGAGTTGTAATGAAGAAACTACGACTAAAACAAGGTTGAGTATCCGAAGCTAGTTTAGCTACGAAAATATTTGGAGAAAAAGTAAATTAATCATATCTTTTCTAATTAATATGATATTTTATATATAATTACTTATGATTTGATTTTATATATTTCAGGATCACCCGTAAACAACACGAGAAGATTAATCATAAGACCTCATGATTGTACGCAACACGTCATTTGACAACACGGTACTTTATGTACGCAACACGTCATTTGACAACATGGTACCATGGGTCAAGATTAATTCTGATCAATACGAATACGATGGGGTCTTTATTTATTTTATTTAAGCAACTAATTGTGGACCACTAACATCGGACTGCTAAGTACGGACTAAGAAAATATTAAAAGTATTAAAAGTATATATATATATGTAACGATTACTTAAAAAGAAAATATGTTGATATATTATATATATGGTTAGGTTCGTGCTATCTATCGGAGATCAAGTCGAATTAAATACCTTCAAGGCAAAACTGAGTTTCATTTGCTCCCTTTTTAATTGCTTTTGCAATATATATTTTTGGGCTGAGAATACATGCGTTGCTCTTATAAATGTTTACAAAATAGACACAAGTACTTAAAAATATATTCTACATTGAGTTGTACCACTAGCATATTTCCCTGTAGCTTGGTAACTACTATTTACATGGGTATTGTAAACGCGAATCCTGTTGATAGATCTATCGGGCCTGACAACCCCAACCGGACTGGACGACCAGTATTCAACGGTTGCACAGTACTTCGTTTTAGTGACTACACTTGGTACGGTGTAGTGAGATTTCATAATAAAGGGAATATGCGACGTTGATTAAATGTTAAGTATGGTTACTAAGTGCTCAACCACTTAGAATGCTTTACATACACTTGCGAGTGTATTATGTTTATGATTATGAAATCTTGTGGTCTATTAACATATTAAAATGATTGTTATGATAAACCTATGAACTCACCAACCTTTTGGTTGACACTTTGAAAGCATGTTTATTCTCAGGTACGAATTAAGTCTTCCGCTGTGCATTTTCTCAATATAAGGACATTACTTGGAGCCGATCATCGCAATAGGACCAAATGTTGATGACTTCGTCCAGGTGGATTAGGACGGGTCCTTTCAGTTGGTATCAGAGCGGTGGTCGTAGCGAACCAGGTCTTGCATTAGTGTGTCTAACTAGTAGTTGTTAGGATGCATGAATGAGTCTGGACTTCGACCGTGTCTACATGTTAAAAGTTTTGCTTATCATTTCTAGTCGGAAATCATCTGCTTATCATCCTTAGGAAATTACCTGCTTATCATTCATAAGTCTAGAAACGTTTTACTGCACTTACTGCATTGATAGTGTATAGACGAATTCTTATCTTAGCATATCTGTTATTGCGAACTTTGACTGATATCTTTTCAAAGATTCTCCGTAATTTACGGGATTTTGGTATTATATATACATATGTAAATTATGTATTGAAGAGTACCAAATCTAACTCCTATAATCTATTCCATACCAAAAATTCATTTTCCCCATTATACAAGATGGATTCCGCATCTAGTTCGAATTCTTCAGATTCCGACAGTTATGCCGATATGGATTTCCATTCGAGCTCCGAAAGCAGCGTCACCGGAATGGATCAACCAATTTCCCATCATCTATTCTGGATGAATTGGGGATGGGTTCGTAATATACTAAATCACTAGAGACAAGAAGAAGGTGATCCGTTCCATCCACCAAATTGCCCTCTTGGCGATGAACCTGAAGCACTTACCGGTGAACCTATTCGAAACACCATTTTCTCTCTCATTTCTAGAGTATCTCGTCACGATTATATACTATCCCATATTACAAATCTTGTTCATTCGCTCGCTCCAACGTCCAATCATCCCGGTGTACTAGCAGAAGTTAACGAACTTCGCGCTCGCGTGACGGCTTTGGAGAACATGGTGCGAAGGTTGCAAACACCAGCAGCAGCACCAGCAGCATAATCAGCACCACCATCAATAACATCAACAATACCATCATCACCACTAACAAACAACATCCGCATCACACGTCTCGACATCATAATCTGTCCCACAAACATCAACATCATACGCACCATAGATACCAAGGAGTACCAACAATAATGAAGGATGAAGTATTGATCCATAACTTCATTGATATTCTGCGAAGAATATGTGGTTTCAAAAAGTTTTAGAGATTTCTTATTCTAGCTCAAACCGAAAAGCAAATGAGATTAATATCATATTAACTCATTAAATTCATGATTTCATCTGAAGAAAATATATATATATATATATATATATATGTTTTCATAAAGATTGTAATTAAAAGTTCTTTTGTATAAAATATTAATGGTGAAATTTTTTTTTTAACGGGTAGGTAATACCCGAGGAATAATTAGATTTCATCTTAATAAGTTACATTGTACATTCGTCGAAGCTGATTCAACAGTCATTTACTATCCTACTTACAACCACCGATATACGTATCCGTTCACCGCAGAATAACTATTTTCATTCAATTTCATATTTGGATTTTGACTTCCCAGAAATCAACAAGTGGCATATGAAGAAAACATATGACAAAATAAAATCTGTTAGAAACAAACAAATTAACTATGAAAATTTTTGTTAAGAATCCACGCTAACTGTTCCAGCTAACTGTTCCTAGCTAACTGGTTACATTTTATTTATTGCAATTTAATTATCGCACTTTTATTTATCGTCATTTAATTTCTGTAATTATTTTACGCACTTTAAATATCGGGACACGTATACAATGTTTTGACATATCATATCGACGCATCTATATATATTATTTGGAATCACCATAGACACTCTATATGCAGTAATGATCGAGTTCTCTATACAGGGTTGAGGTTGATTCTACAATAATATATATAGTTTGAGTTGTGATCGAGTCTGAGAGGTATACGGGTCACGACACGTATTAATTAATTCGTATATTATATATTAAACTATATATGAATTATTGGACTGTTACTGTGGACTATCGACTGTGGACTAATGACATTGGACAATTAAAATGAATTAAAATATTGATTATAACATATGAAACTAAACATTTCTTCAAGATTGCCACTTGATTTCATCTTAAACCTCATTGTATCTCGACGATTACAATCAGCGTTCAAATCTATCATGATTCTTAAAAACACCTCAATCGAGAGGATAAACTAACCGCACTTCATCTACAGAAGAAAAGATTGATGCATATAGTTATGCACCTGAAAAACCCTCGGAAACTGAGTAAACGTTTGACACGTATCTGTTCTAGTTCCTTTGACATTGTTATTACCAAAGATCGTTTTGCAATCCCTTTCCAAAGTAGCTAATTTTGTCACAGCTCCAACAAGTCAACTCCGACTTTTCATCCGAAACAACTTTATTATAACCGCGATATATATGCGTACTCTTTATTGTTACTGGGGAACCTTTTATATTCCACAATATTACCATCAGCGATTAATCATTCTAATAACACAATTCTCCTGAAACTACCTCGGTTTGATAACCGATGACCCAGATCAGTTAACTTTGAAAATGCTGACAGCAGCATGTTGTAGATGATCTTAATGGCCAAAAGTTTGATGATAAAGAAAGGAGTGTTAGGAACGCTAGATAGAAAATTTAGTACCAAAAAGCGGATTATGTGAAACTATGAAGAAAGCCGTGGACAAATCACAAAGAATAAGTTTTCCTTCAAAGAATCCAAATGATTCTGTGCCTGCTGAAATCGTTAGCAAACATCTTATTTCTCATTCTAAACCTTCACAGACAAATCTTCTTCATCATCCATTGATATTAGAAATTCTAAGATATTCTCGTATGTTCTATTATAAATATCCTCCATATTTCTGGCGATATTTTCACAACTATTCTTATCTGAGATCATTTATCTCTCCGTAATATCTGCAACATAAAAGAAACTGTGTTAGTTTCTAAATTCTGAAACCTTCGAGTTTAAAATATGAATGTTTTGAAGTAGTGTTGGGAACTGAAGCATGGATTAGTATAATATAATGACACTTGATCAACGTTATTATATTACAGTAAGTCATGCTGAGTTTCTAATGAAGCATGATGATTCACAGTGCCGTCATCATGTGCCATTTACACGACTCTTACATTCTATCTAATCTCTAAACATATCAAGAGAATATTTTTCTGGATGACTCGGTCTTCTCCAGGGTATTCTGGTAATTTAACAAATCAAAATCGTTCTATTACCATTTTCTTCTTAGGGCATTAGCTATGTTCATTCTGAATTTCATATCTACGAATTCCGGACCATTACTCGCTTGACTCGATGTCGGGAAGAGAAAACGAAAGCATGAAGCTCCAAAAAATAATGAAGAATATAAACTTCGATAATAACCCCGAAATTACAAACCGTGTATATCGATGCAGATAGCAATATAGAGACACGGGAGAATTAGAAATACTATAAACACAAGAGTATAGTAGAAGTAAATAGATTCTTCTGGTGGTAGATGAAAAAGAAGAATGACAGATATAAAAGTTAGGAGTATATCAAGAATCAGGACTGGATGGAGCATATTGATGAATGCTTTAAAGTAAGAATCAAGGGAGAAAGAATAGAAGGTGTGAGTCGTGGAAAATAAGGAAAGGAAGGGGTGAATTTATAGTGAAATATCCGACAGAGCAATCGAAACAGATTATTGCATATAATCAAAGAAGATCCTGATTTCCTTAATCACCAAAGAACCAAATCTTATTACGTAAGATTCTCTTTAAATCCCTTAAATCCCGGAAATCAATCATAACTACGTCATCGGTTAAGACGAATATATTTTACTCATCTCACTCTTTTACGATAGTCTCATTTATATTCTTCGCATAATCGAATCGTTTTATCTACATTACTCAATGATGATAAAACTCCATTATCACCTTATATTTGTCATAAAAACCTTCTTATTGTTATCCATAACAACCTCTATCAAATTTCGGGGACGAAATTTGTTTAACGGGTAGGTACTGTAATGACCAGGAATTTTTCAACCAAATTATACTTATGAGATTAATATTTACATAAATTAAACCATACCAACATGATAAGCAATCCAAATTGTTGAGACTTGTGTTTTTGAAAAGAGTTTTACACAACGTTTGACCGTCCAATATGACCGATGATATCACGAACTATATAACATACGATAATTATACGTTTGTGTATATATATGTATTTATATATATTTAACATGATCTAAGGATGGTTTAACATCTCATTGTGTACTAATGACAATGAGTTATAAGTATATTTTGAAATTACTAACTTAAGTTTTCAAAACGATAACTATACGTAACATTCTTTGATATATATACTTATAATTGATGTGCAGCGAGGTGTACGTGAAATAGTTATTATTTTTACTACGGAAAACGTTACAAATTTACACAAGTTTTATTATTTACAGATGGGATATACCTAAACTCTGCTACAATACTATAGGCAGTGTACCTAATCGTAGAGTAGTATAGTTTTTAGCAAGTCCGATTCGTTCCACAGGGAGACGACTTATTTTACACTATATTTTAAACAACTATATTTGTACAAAATATATATTTTTATATATAATAATAATAATATAAAAGGGGGTTTACCGTTTAATGACCGGTTTGTCGATTTTAAAACTTTAGTCGCAGTTAAAACCTAATGTAAAATATTAAAAATAAATACAACTTAATTTAAAGCGTAAAGTAAATAACGATAATGAAATTGCGATAAATAAAATTGCGATAATTAAAAAGTACGATAATTAAAAGTGCAATTAAATATGAAAATAAAGGAATTATGCTTATTTAAACTTCCGTAATCATGATGTTTGACGTGTTGATTTTAGTTTTATGCCCATGGGTTAATTGTCCTTTGTCCTGGATTATTTAATATGTCCGTCTTATTTTTGTCCATAACAGTCCATCGGTCATAAATTTAAAGTGCGAGTGTCCTCGTCAAATTATCCTTATACCCGAGGTTAAATATTCCAACTAATTGGGGACTTAAACTGTAACAAGGTTTTATTACTTTGTTTAATAATTACACCAGGATATCGACTGCGTGTAACCCAAGGTTTTAATACTTTGTTAACAATTACGCCAAGTGTCCTTGTACATAATTTCACCCCTGTTTTAATAATTCCATAGACTATTAATCCATTCCCGTGTCAGGTTAAATGAACGATTATTCGTGCATATAAATACCCCGCCCATCGTGTCCGATCGAGTGTATATGGTTATTTATAGGTGCGTCCAATTGTAAATCTTTATATTAAAATTAACAAACTATCATTTAGTTAAACAAATATAAAGCCCATTAATAGCCCATAGTCTAATTTTCACAAGTGTCGTTCTTTTGTCCAAACCTCAATTATGGTACAAAGCCCAATTACCTAATTTTAATTATTTTTAGTCCAACATCATGATTACTTCGTCTTAAATAAGGATAATAATAACTTAAGTACGAGACATTAATTTAAAAAGGAGAACATAGCTTACATTGATTATTTATCGCGTAGTGTTACACGGACAGAGCTCCGACTTTAAAACCCGTAAAATAACCTTTGCATAACCAAAAACTAATCTAATATAAAACTACCCTATAATATATATATATATATATATATATATATATATATATATATATATATATATATATATATATATATATATATAATATATATATATATATATATATATATATATATATATATATATATATATATATATATATATATATATATTTATTTATTATTATTAGAGGAGTATTATTATTATTATCCTCTTTTATTCGTCGAATAAGCTAGCTATTTATAGAACCTGACCAACTTTTTCGGGCCATGCGATCGCATGGGATATGTGCCTTCTGGCCATGCGATCGCATGGCCGCCTGGGACAGCTCACATTTTTTTGTTTTCTTATTTGCCGACGTTTTTATTTAATAATATAATATATAAATAATTTATATAATTATTTAAATATTATATTATATTCTTGTGCATAGTAGACTCATAATTTTTGGTCCGTTGCGTCGGGCGTTGATAGTTGGCTCAGGTCCCGGTCCCGGATTTTCGAACGTCCTTTCGTATAATTTAATATCTTGTACTTTGCGTTCCGCAACTTGTACTCTTGTCATTTTTAGACGTTTCTCATCAATAATTTGAACCACTTGGATTGTATCTTGTACATTTGAGCTTTTTAGACGTTTTCGTCTTCAAATCTTCGTTTTCGCCTTTTGTCTTCGCTCTTATTTATTTAAACGATTACAACTTAAAAATAGAATAATTACAACTAAAAACTTTACATATTGGAAGGATATTGATACTAAATATATGTTCATTTGGTGCACTATCAAATATCCCCACACTTGAACGTTGCTTGTCCTCAAGCAATACAGAACTTGAAATTAAATCACACGAATCACTTCTTTATTCTTCACACTTTGTACATCAGTGATTTTGATACGGCGGTATAGACAATGATAATAACATTGTGGTTTACAGTCCCACATGACTATGAAAATTTAGATCCTTTAAGGAAATTGGATCTTTATGAAAACATTTGATCTTTTGAAAATTCAAGCTAGATTTTACCCTAAACAAGTTTTCCGGAATAACCCTTCACCGGTATTTGCAAATTGTTTTTGTGGGTTTTGTGGGTTTCAGATTTAAAAATTTTAGCTCAAAACTTATGGTTTTGTGTCACCCACTTGCTAACCTTGTATTGGGACAGCAACACGTCCAGTATACTTGTCCCGTATATTACCTTTCGGTAAACTACCGTCCGGTTGTAAAGGAAAGCGTTGAACAAGTAACTGTTAAGGCAATGTCCCCTTACATGCTTTTAATTATGGTCTATAACATGTCAGATGCTATTACTATCCTTTGTAGGAGCAATAGTAAAGCTCACCCTATAGTTTTTCGGTCTGGCACAAGGTCCTGTCTTCGACCATGCTATGCAACCACCGTTCTTACGGTTGACACCCGAATTGGTTCAGGTGACCAAATGAATTCCAGATGAATTCCTAGAATTTTACGTTCAATGGTAATGAACGCATTGAAAATGGGTTTTCAGAAAACGAATCGGTTTGTAATTTTGATCAAAATATTTTCTCGTTCAAGCTCGAGTTTAGATATCATCGAATTCCATGAGTTTGTAATTCTCAATTTTTAAGGTCAATCTCTAGGATTGAGTAATATCAGGCTTAAAAGCTGATTTTTAATCTTTACGGAGATTATCCTTTCTGGGGATCTGATTCATTAGTCTTATCCAGCTAATTTGCACGACATCCTCCCCATTTTACAAGACAGATCCTCTCATGGTTAGGATAAGTCTGACCACTTGGCGACCCTGTTTAATGCTGAGGTCCGTGGATTTCCTGCTGATTTTAGAGATGACTTTTCTAGATTTTTCGTCAACCTACACCTGATCTGGACGACAACTTTTTGACCTAAATCAAGAAGCGCGTGTCTTTTTCGGAAGACTTTACTTCCTTTTAATGATGGAATTGATTCATCGTGTAGATCCATCTTTTCTTTCAAATATATTACAGTAAATCGGGTAAAACTGATTAAAATCGTCCAAAACAAAAGTACCTGCAATAACTTTACAGAAACATGTGATAGATAGTTTTTAATTGAATAACTTGGTACATTCTCCCCACACTTAGCTTTTTTCATGCGTCTTTTTATATCTTAATAAATAAATTCAAGCGATTTAGTTATTTCTCAATTTATGTCCTTTTCGAGGTAACGATAATTTCGGCATTAACACCTAGTTTTATCGTTCATAAATATGTTTAAACATGATTTTGAATTCATTTAGTTAAAAAAATTTCAAATTTTCATAAAATTTAGAAAATAAGCCAAGTATAAACCCGAGAGAATTTATAACCCTTCCCCACACTTGAGATCATGCAATGCCCTCGTTTGCATGAAATCAGACTATAATTATAAATTCATGAGGGTGATTAGTGTAGAAAAGTAGTTAAAGATACCATAGAATTGCAGGATGATAGATGGTGCACCTCATCGTTCATTCCTTCTTGTATTATCACACATGTTTTTTTTCTTCAAAAATGGTTGCTTTTCTGAACTGTTTGCTAATATTTGAAAATGCGTCTTTTACCCTTACTTATTATGCATGTTTATTAACGAGTTATGCACTAACCCGAACCCCTAATTTAACGTTAAGTGGGGTTAGACTTCCCCATACTTAGCTGAAGACATGTGAAGTCGGTAGAATAAGTTCCACGAATTAAAATAGTGAGCCAGTTATTTACATCTCGGGTGGTATAATATATATCAATGGGTTTAAAGTTTAGACCCACCCGATCGTCACTGTGACGACCCGGGAATTTCCGACCAAATTTAAACTTAACCTTTATATGTTCCTGACACGATAAGCAAAGTCTGTAATGTTGAGTCTCGAAAATTTTGGAATTTGTTTACTTGAATGCATTTAAACCTTTGACCATGTCCAACGATTCACGAACCATTTTATCGTAAATAGAAATGTATATATATAAATATAAGTGTATATATTAATTTGAGTTAATGAAATACAAAATAACTATTTGAATTAGGAATGTAAGTATTATACAAAGTAATTAAGATATAAATATAAAAATTTGACATATACATATTGTTATATTATTATTATTATCATATTAATACTATTATAACTAGTATCAGTATTAATACTAATGACATTAGTGTTATAAATCTTATAATTATCATTATCAGAAATATTATTTGCTATTCTTATTTATAAAATTATTATTAATATAATTAATATTATTAATATACTTAATTATTATTTATTAATTATTAATTATTATAATTATGAATATTATTAGCATTATTATTATTAATTATATTTATTATTATTTATATACTTATTATTAGTACTAATACAAGAATATATTTGTTAATACAAATTAAAATCAGATACATGTACACATACAAAATACTGTACGTATATACTCAGATACATACATAGTAATATATAAAAATACAGTATAAATATATTCAGATATATATAAATACAATTAAATATAAATACGGTTTATGCATAAATAAATATGAGATATATACGTAATTCAGTTTCCAGTCGTTATCTTAGCTGTGTAATCTGTCTGCTGGGATTAACAACTCGATCCAATTATCTTAAATACGAACAAAGTTTATTAAAAGTCGACTTCACCTTTAATTAGTTTTTCTGACAGAATATTTTTTTTGTGGAGCCAAGCCACTATCAAAAAAATGAGAATGGAGTCAATAAAGTTGAAATATTACCACCTAATCTCTATAAACTCTTCTGCTAACAGAATTCGAAGGGGAGGATAGAAATTCAATTCCAAAAACTGAAGCAACCGTCGACACCCTCTGTTTTGAACTCAAATTGCAAAAACCTCAAAATCGAATTAAATTTCAAACTGTAAAAATGCAGTGTTGTTGGAAATAGGTTACTTAAACTATCTGGAAAGCGTTGAATCTCAAATTATGTTATCGAGTAAGAATTTTGGAGTCAAAGTTTTTATTCAAAAAGTCAACCTTTTCGTTCTTGGTAAAATTCGATTTGATTTTTATGTTTTAAGGTAGATTGATCTTACAGAAACTTTCTATAGATGTTTAGAAATATATTTCATGTTGTGATCATGGACTAATATGTCTCAGAAGTCGAAGATTGATTTAAAGTTCAAACGGGTCTTTATAGTCGCTGTTACAGCAACAATTTTTTTTTGTTTTCTCTCGGTTTTGACAAAATTCAAACACAATCAATTGGTTTTCTGTTTCAGTTAGTATTTTAACAACAACATTTTAATTGTTATCATATATGGGTTTATGGTTCGATCGATTGATTTCTGGATGAGGAAGAAGGTGTAGATATATCACAGAAAATGCGTTCAAATAAATAGGGTATGGGTTTTTAATCAGAAAAACGTGAATGGTCCGATGGTTAGGGAGTGTTGTGTGTGCCCGTGAGGTCTCGGGTTCGAGCCCGGCTTTGTGCATTTCTTTTTAAGAAGGACTCATGAGGTAGTTATGTTTTTAGTTATTTACTTATTATTATTATTATTATTTACTTACTTATTATTATTATTATTATTATTATTATTATTATTATTATTATTATTATTATTATTATTAAGTATTAGGATTATTATTATTATTATTATTATTATTATTATTATTATTATCATTATTAGGAACATAATAAAACTTTCATTATAAACATTATAATTAGTGACAAAATAATGCTACTTATTATTATTTATTTTTTTTGTAAATATTGGTAATTGTACCATTTTTTTTATTTTAGTATTATTATTATGAATATGTTTAGGATTATTATTATTATTGTTATAAAACAATACAAGTTATTATTACTCTCACTAATATTAGTATAAATATCATTTTCGTAATTATTAGTTTTACTATTATTATTATTAACATATGTATCAATTTTTAACAATATCATTATTAATATTAGTATTATCAATATTAAGAAAGTTATTATTATTAGTAAACCATTATTATCAAAACTATCATGTTCGTTACAAATAAATATTTTCTACCTAAAATATACTTAATACATATATTATAATCATATTAATAGTTTATATATCACATATCAAATATAATAACATTATTTATATAAATACGCATATATAACGAATTAAGAATACTTTCATATAATACTAACCATATATATAGAGATATATTAATATAACCAAATATATAGATATTAAACTTTTTAAATATATACACAAACTAAATAAGTATAATATATAATTCAAGTTATAATATATAAACTTGTTCGAATACGATTATACATTTTAATATATATACAAATGATATAGGTTCGTGAATCCGAGGCCAACCCTGCATTGTTCAGTTTGTCTAATGTCGTCGTATGTATTTTTACTACAAAATACATTAGGTGAGTTTCATTTGCCTTTTTACCCTTTATATTTTTGGGCTGAGAATACATGCGCAACTTTTATAAATGATTTATAAAATAGACACAAGTACGTGAAACTACATTCTATGGTTGAATTATCGAAATAGAATATGCCCCTTTTTATTAAGTCTGGTAATCTAAGAATTAGGGAACAGACACCCTAATTGACGCGAACTCTAAAGATAGATCTATCGGGCCCAACAAGCCCCATCCAAAGTACCGGATGCTTTAGTACTTCGAAATTTATATCATGTCCGAAGGAGGATCCCGGAATGATGGGGATATTCTTATATGAATATTGTGAATGTCGGTTACCAGGTGTTCAAACCATATGAATGATATTTTTGTCTCTATGCATGGGACGTATGTTTATGAGAAATGAAAATATGAAATCTTGTGGTCTATTAAAATTATGAAATGATTATTTATGTTAAACTAATGAACTCACCAACCTTTTGGTTGACACTTTAAAGCATGTTTATTCTCAGGTATGAAAGAAATCTTCCACTGTGCATTTGCTCATATTAGAGAAATTACTTGGAGTCATTCATGACATATTTCAAAAGACGTTGCATTCGAGTCATTGAGTTCATCAAGAATATTATCAAGTCATTTATAGTTTAGATATATTATGAAATGGTATGCATGTCTGTCAACATACGATGAAATGAAAGTTGTCTTTTAAAAATGAATGCAATGTTTGTAAAATGTATCATATAGAGGTCAAGTACCTCGCGATGTAATCAACTGTTGTGAATCGTTTATAATCAATGTGGACTTCGTCCGGATGGATTATGACGGGTCCTTTCAGTCACTACTTAATTCTTTTTTAAGTGTAGTTTTTAGTAAATGGATATGTCTCTTTTCTGGTTCTTGGTCAAATGGATCGATATACACCGACATACATATTATAGGGTGGACAATTCCTAACATTTTCTTCCTTTTATTCTCGGGATCAAAGTTTTCACCTCTATTACCCAATTGGGTGAAATCCGAGGTGTCATTATCTATTACAGCTCGTAGTTCATCTTCGGTAGATGAATCGTCTATTGAGAATATTGGGTTGGAAGGTTGTGGCTGGATTGAAGCAAATTCTTCTTCATTAACGGTCCTTATCGGTTCCTCCACTTTGGTCTCGGGGGTAAAATTTTCAACGTTATCATTTTCCCAAGAGTACCAATTTGTCACCCTTACTTCTTCTTCATCCATTGATGGATCGTTGATTTCGTCGGTAGAGGCTAATGTGTCGATATGTTGTGAAATTGGTAAAGCTGAATAAAAAGTATCATCGGGATAATTGGTGATTTCGGAGCTCTCGAATTCATCAAAATTTGATGATATGAGATTTTCTTGTACATGACTCCTCAGATCAACAGGTGTGTAATCTGATAGAGTTTCAACTTGCCGATTTACAAACTCTCTCATTTGTTCATTTTGAGCATCAAGTTCTTCGAGTTTGATTTTCATATAATCTAAAGAATTTTCAGGCACATAATTTTCCTCGTCTTCTGGTTGTGGAGTTTGGAAATATTCTTGGGAATAATCCCAATTAGAATTGTATTCCTCATAATCATTCCATTCAGGTTCCATGAGTGCATAATTTTCCATAGGAACGTAATAATAACATTCCCATATTGAGTGATAATCTCCACAGATTTCACAACCAGTTATTGTTTCGTCATTCGTGATCCAAGATTGACCGAACGAATTGTCATCAACACCCGTTTGAGAGTATTGATTAAATTGATTTCGGATGTCATAAAGAGTTTCCAAAATATTCTCGAGATTTTCCATAATGCGCTTATTACCAAATTTTAGCTACAATGTGGTGCATTTACTTAATTATCCTATTAGTTATAAAAATAAAAAATATATAAGTTATCAAATTAATAGACTTTTCTGCTTTTGCCCACGTTTCGAATAGCCAATAGATGCAGCAGGGAGCCAGAACCCTTTAAATCAGAAGCTCACAACTCAGCCACTAACAAATCCAACTATTACTACGAAGCAGAAAATTTGGATGTCTATCAATTTAACCGCTTAAAATAATTTTTCGTTTGGAATTTTTTTAGAGAAGAAATAGAAAATATTCTAAGTCCTAAAAACTAGAATGGCGAGAAATAAGAAAGAAAAAGAGCGCGTCTAAAAATGTTGAAAAATAAAAGGTCGAAAAATAAAAATAAGAAAGTAACGCGTCGAAACTTAAAAGGAACTAAAAACTAAGAATTAAAAGTTGCATCTAAAAATATTAAAGCTTAAAAGAAATACTATATCCCAAATGGCAATAACTTAAAAAGGTACTAAAATATAAAAACGGCGTCGCAAAATTCTAAAGCATCTAAATCTTAGTCTAAAGAAAAAGCACTTAAGAGATTTTACGGCAATGCCTAAAAATCTAGAAATAAAAATAACTACGGCAAAAACTAAGTTTAAAACTAAGTACGAGCGATAAAATACAAATATTACGCTAAAACAAACAAAAAGATACAAAATATAAAAATAATCTTAAAGTTGTAAAAAGTACAATTTTTATAAAAATATTATTTTTATAAAAGTATTAATTTTATAATTTATAAAACTAATTAAACTTAAAAATACGAATTAAATAAATAAAACTAAACTAGTTAATATTAATTAACTAATAAACCCTAATTAGGGTTTTAATAATAATAATTAAAATATACTCCGTAATTAATGCAGTTGCAGAGTCAAACCTGGCGTGTCAGTTGGCTTCATGCGATCGCATGGTTTTAAGGCACCCGGCTCATGCGATCGCATGGGTCTAGGTTCCATGTTTTTTTTTTTAATTTTATATTGTTTTTCTAAAAATTATATACAATTATATTTTTACAAATATATATTAAAAATATAGCGTTTCACCGATTCCCCGGCAGCGGCGCCAAAAACTTGATGTGCAGCGAGGTGTACGTGAAATAGTTATTATTTTTACTACGGAAAACGTTACAAATTTACACAAGTTTTATTATTTACAGATGGGATATACCTAAACTCTGCTACAATACTATAGGCAGTGTACCTAATCGTAGAGTAGTATAGTTTTTAGTAAGTCCGGTTCGTTCCACAGGGAGATGACTTATTTTACACTATATTTTAAACAACTATATTTGTACAAAATTTATATTTTTATATATAATAATAATATAAAAGGGGGTTTACCGTTTAATGACCGGTTTGTCGATTTTAAAACTTTAGTCGCAGTTAAAACCTAATGTAAAATATTAAAAATAAATACAACTTAATTTAAAGCGTAAAGTAAATAACGATAATGAAATTGCGATGAATAAAATTGCGATAATTAAAAAGTACGATAATTAAAAGTGCAATTAAATATGAAAATAAAGGAATTATGCTTATTTAAACTTCCGTAATCATGATGTTTGACGTGTTGATTTTAGTTTTATGCCCATGGGTTAATTGTCCTTTGTCCTGGATTATTTAATATGTCCGTCTGGTTTTTGTCCATAACAGTCCATCGGTCATAAATTTAAAGTGCGAGTGTCCTCGTCAAATTATCCTTATACCCGAGGTTAAATATTCCAACTAATTGGGGACTTAAACTATAACAAGGTTTTATTACTTTGTTTAGTAATTACACCAGGATATCGACTGCGTGTAACCCAAGGTTTTAATACTTTGTTAACAATTACGCCAAGTGTCCTTGTACATAATTTCACCCATGTTTTAATAATTCCATAGACTATTAATTCATTCCCGTGTCCGTTTAAATGAACGATTATTCGTGCATATAAATACCCCGCCCATCGTGTCCGATCGAGTGTATATGGTTATTTATAGGTACGTCCAATTGTAAATCTTTATATTAAAATTAACAAACTATCATTTAGTTAAACAAATATAAAGCCCATTAATAGCCCATAGTCTAATTTCCACAAGTGTCGTTCTTTTGTCCAAACCCCAATTATGGTACAAAGCCCAATTACCCAATTTTAATTATTTTTAGTCCAACATCATGATTACTTCGTCTTAAATAAGCATAATAATAACTTAAGTACGAGACATTAATTTAAAAAGCAGAACATAGCTTACATTGATTATTTATCGCGTAGTGTTACACGGACAGAGCTCCGACTTTAAAACCCGTAAAATAACCTTTGCATAACCCAAAACTAATCTAATATAAAACTACCCTATACTATAATATATATATATATATATATATATATATATATATATATATATATATATATATATATATATATATATATATATATATATATATATATATATATATTTATTATTAGAGGAGTATTATTATTATTATTATCCTCTTTTATTCGTCGAATAAGCTGGCTATTTATAGAACCTGACCAACTTTTTCGGGCCATGCGATCGCATGGGATATGTGCCTTCTGGCCATGCGATCGCATGGCCGCCTGGGACAGCTCACATTTTTTTGTTTTCTTATTTGCCGACGTTTTTATTTAATAATATAATATATAAATAATTTATATAATTATTTAAATATTATATTATATTCTTGTGCATAGTAGACTCATAATTTTTGGTCCGTTGCGTCGGGCGTTGATAGTTGGCTCAGGTCCCGGTCCCGGATTTTCGAACGTCCTTTCGTATAATTTAATATCTTGTACTTTGCATTCCGCAACTTGTACTCTTGTCATTTTTAGACGTTTCTCATCAATAATTTGAACCACTTGGATTGTATCTTGTACATTTGAGCTTTTTGGACGTTTTCGTCTTCAAATCTTTGTTTTCGCCTTTTGTCTTCGCACTTATTTATTTAAACGATTACAACTTAAAAATAGAATAATTACAACTAAAAACTTTACATATTGGAAGGATATTGATACTAAATATATGTTCATTTGGTGCACTATCAATAATCTATAATGCTTATACAAGTATCGTATATGTAATGTATTTAATCACTTTTTAAGGACTTAAATACATAAAACAATATAAGTATATTCACAAAAGATAGCTATATTTGAATTCTCGTTCCGTTTCCTCAAGATTTCTATACGTATATCTAGGGTATATGTACCCGTATCATACCCAGCTTCTATATGTATTTACTATTGGTATATACACATCAAATCAACATCCTAATCAACATTATTACTGCCCTAGATATGAGGTAACTAGAATTTGTCAAGTAGTATGAATTATTAGTAAGGAAACAAAATTAGGAATCCTTTTCTCTCTTTATAAACTAAAAACGTTTTTATAAATGAACACCATTTCTTCACTCCATTTTCTCATACCTACACCCTAATTTCTCTCTCAAAATACTCCTAACTTCATACTTGATCATCTCCAAGCATTTTCCCCATCATTTAGCTTCAATTACAAGCCGTAAACACCATAAGAAAACTCTTTCAAGAACATATCAAAATAACCACCCATTTGAAGAAGTTTACTTCCAACCTTTTGATCTAAATCCACCACTCTTTGATTCCAAGATTATTTCTTATCTTTTGCAGTAACTTTGTCCAAGTAACTTGAGGTAGTAACCTTGTTCATAATCTTATTCAATTCATATTCATATAGCTATCTTATTTTGTGGTATAAAATTTTAACAACAAGAACATAGTTTGAATGATTTCAAACTTGTTCGCAAACTAAATAGATCCTTCTAAATTGACTTTTAAAACACTTCAAGACCTGTAATATATCATAATGATATGCTAACCTAACAAGATATAACTTGGTTTTACAAAGAACATCTTAAAAACTGAATCTACGTCGTCGGAGTGCAACCGGGGGCTGTTTTGGGTTGGATAATTAAAAACCATCTTGAACTTTGAATTGGAAGTTCATGTTCTGGAAAAATGATATTTCTTATGAATATGTTAACATATAAAAATTTCATGGTTTAACTCAAAGTGTAAGTATTTTTAGAAAAATGATCATTAAATGTTGTTTTTATGATGGAAAATGATCACTTTCATAAGTTTCACCAAAGTTTGATCTATAACCTATGATTTTGAATACAAACTAAGGTATTTTCAGTTCATATTCTTAAAATTTGTCTCGATCCAAGGAAGTGGCAAGTTGAACTAACAAAAACGGAGTTGTAATGAAGAAACTACGACTAAAACAAGATTGGGTATCCGAAGCTAGTTTAGCTACGAAAATATTTGGAGAAAAAGTAAATTAATCATATCTTTTCTAATTAATATGATATTTTATATATAATTACTTATGATTTGATTTTATATATTTCAGGATCACCCGTAAACAACACGAGAAGATTAATCATAAGACCTCATGATTGTACGCAACACGTCATTTGACAACACGGTACTTTATGTACGCAACACGTCATTTGACAACATGGTACCATGGGTCGAGATTAATTCTGATCAATACGAATACGATGGGGTCTTTATTTATTTTATTTAAGGAACTAATTGTGGACCACTAACATCGGATTGCTAACTACGGACTAAGAAAATATTAAAAGTATTAAAAGTATATATATATGTAACGATTACTTAAAAAGAAAATATGTTGATATATTATATATATGGTTAGGTTCGTGATATCTATCGGAGACCAAGTCGAATTAAATACCTTCAAGGCAAAAGTGAGTTTCATTTGCTCCCTTTTTAATTGCTTTTGCAATATATATTTTTGGGCTGAGAATACATGCGCTACTTTTATAAATGTTTACAAAATAGACACAAGCACTTAAAAATATATTCTACGTTGAGTTGTACCACTGGCATATTTCCCTGTAGCTTGGTAACTACTATTTACATGGGTATTGTAAACGCGAATCCTGTTGATAGATCTATCGGGCCTGACAACCCCAACCGGACTAGACGACCAGTATTCAACGGTTGTACAGTACTTCGTTTTGGTGACTACACTTGGTACGGTGTAGTGAGATTTCATAATAAAGGGAATATGCGACGTTGATTAAATGTTAAGTATGCTTACCAAGTGCTCAACCACTTAGAATGCTTTACATACACTTGCGAGTGTATTATGTTTATGATTATGAAATCTTGTGGTCTATTAACATATTGAAATGATTGTTATGATAAACCTATGAACTCACCAACCTTTTGATTGACACTTTGAAAGCATGTTTATTCTCAGGTACGAATTAAGTCTTCCGCTGTGCATTTGCTCAATATAAGGACATTACTTGGAGCCGACCATCGCAATGGGACCAAATGTTGATGACTTCGTCCAGGTGGATTAGGACGGGTCCTTTCATCACGTACTTATGTCTATTTTCTAAATCATTTATAAAACCTGCATGTATTCTCATCCCAAAAATATTAGATTTTAAAAGTGGGACTATAACTCACTTTCACATATTTTTACTTCGTCGGGAAGTAAGACTTGGCTACTGGTCGATTCACGAACCTAAAACAAATATGTACATATATATCAAAGTATATTCAAAATATATTTACAACACTTTTAATACATTTTGATGTTTTAAGTTTATTAAGTCAGCTGTCCTCGTTAGTAACCTACAACTAGTTGTCCAACGTTAGATGTACAGAAAAAAATTGATATATATTATCTTGAATTAATCCACGACCCAGTGTATACACGTCTCAGGCTAGATCACAACTCAAAGTATATATATTTTTGGAATCAACCTCAACCCTGTATAGCTAACTCCCACATTACTGCATATAGAGTGTATATGGTTGTTCCAAATAATATATACACATGGGTCGATATGATATGTCAAAACATTTGCATACGTGTCTATGGTATCCCAAGATTACATAATATATTAGAATACATGTATAATACAATATAAGTTAGCTAGGATATGATTAATATAGATTTGTTACCAATTTTCACGTTGCTACAACAAGAAAAATTATCCAATCTTGTTTTACCCATAACTTCTTCATTTTAAATCCGTTTTGAGTGAATCAAATTGCTATGGTTTTATATTGAACTCTATTTTATGAATCTAAAGATAAAAAGTATAGGTTTATAGTCGGTAATATAAGTTACAAGTCATTTTTGTAAAGGTAGTCATTTCAGTCGAAAGAACGACGTCTAGATGACCATTTTAAAAAACATACTTCCACTTTGAGTTTAATCATGATTTTTGGATATAGTTTCATGAGCATAAGAAAAATCATTTTCCTAAAAGAACAACTTTTAAATCAAAGTTTATCATAGTTTTTAATTAACTAACCAAAAACAGCCCGCGGTGTTACTACGACGGCGTATGTCCGGTTTTACAGTGTTCTTCGTGTTTCCAGGTTTTAAATCATTAAATTAGCATATCATATAGATATAGAACATGTGCTTAGTTGATTTTAAAAGTCAAGTTAGAAGGATTAACTTTTGTTTGCGAACAAGGTTAGAATTAACTAAACTATGTTCTAGTGATTACAAGTTTAAACCTTCGAATAAGATAGCTTTATATGTATGAATCGAATGATGTTATGAACATCATTACTACCTCAAGTTTTCTGGATAAAGCTACTGGAAATGAGAAAAATAGATCTAGCTTCAAAGGATCCTTGGATGGCTTGAAAGTTCTTGAAGCAGAATCATGACACGAAAACAAGTTCAAGTAAGATTTCCACTCGAAATAAGATTGTTATAGTTATAGAAATTGAATCAAAGTTTGAATATGAGTATTACCTTATATTAGAAAGATATCTTACTATAAATAATAAAGATTTCTTGAGGTTGGATGATCACTCTACAAGATTGGAAGTAAGCTAGCAAACTTGGAAGTATTCTTGATTTTATGAAACTAGAACTTGTAGAATTTATGAAGAACTCTTAGAACTTGAAGATAGAACTTGAGAGAGATCAATTAGATGAAGAAAATTGAAGAATGAAAGTGTTTGTAGGTGTTTTTGGTCGTTGGTGTATGGATTAGATATATAGGATATGTAATTTTGTTTTCATGTAAATAAGTCATGAATGATTACTCATATTTTTGTAATTTTATGAGATATTTCATGCTAGTTGCCAAATGATGGTTCCCATATGTGTTAGGTGACTCACATGGGCTGCTAAGAGCTGATCATTGGAGTGTATATACCAATAGTACATACATCTAAAAGCTGTGTATTGTACGAGTACGAATACGGGTGCATACGAGTAGAATTGTTGATGAAACTGAACGAGGATGTAATTGTAAGCATTTTTGTTAAGTAGAAGTATTTTGATAAGTGTCTTGAAGTCTTTCAAAAGTGTATGAATACATATTGAAGTCTTTCAAAAGTGTATGAATACATATTAAAACACTACGTGTATATACATTTTAACTGAGTCGTTAAGTCATCGTTAGTCGTTACATGTAAGTGTTGTTTTGAAACCTTTAGGTTAACGATCTTGTTAAATATTGTTAACCCATTGTTTATTAGATCAAATGAGATGTTAAATTATTACATTATCATGATGTATTAATATATCTTAATATGATATATATACATTAAATGTCGTTACAACGATAATCGTTACATATATGTCTCGTTTCAAAATAATTAAGTTATTAGTCTTGTTTTTACATATATAGTTCATTGCTAATATACTTAATGATATGTTTACTTATCATAATATCATTTTAACTATATATATATCCATATATATGTCATCATATAGTTTTTACAAGTTTTAACGTTCGTGAATCGCCGGTCAACTTGGGTGGTCAATTGTCTAGATGAAACCTATTTAATTAATCAAGTCTTAACAAGTTTGATTGCTTAACATGTTGGAAACACTTAATCATGTAAATAACAATTTCATTTAATATATATATAAACATGGAAAAGTTCGGGTCACTACAGTACCTACCCGTTAAATAAATTTCGTCCCGAAATTTTAAGCAGTTGGAGGTGTTGACGTATCTTCTAAAAATAAATGCGGGTATTTCTTCTTCATCTGATCTTCTCGTTCCTAGGTGAACTCGGGCCCTCTACGAGCATTCCATTGAACCTTAACAATTGGTATCTTGTTTTTCTTAAGTCTTTTAACCTCACTATCCATTATTTCGACGGGTTCTTCGATGAATTGAAGTTTTTCGTTAATTAGGATTTCATCTAACGGAATAGTGAGATCTTCTTTAGCAAAATATTTCTTCAAATTCGAGATGTAGAAAGTGTTATGTACAGCCGCGAGTTGTTGAGGTAACTCAAGTTGGTAAGCTACTGGTCCGACACGATCAATAATCTTGAATGGTCCAATATACCTTGGATTTAATTTCCCTCGTTTACCAAATCGAACAACACCTTTCCAAGGTGAAACCTTAAGCATGACCATCTCTCCAATTTCAAATTCTATATCTTTTTTTTTAATGTCGGCGTAGCTCTTTTGTCGACTTTGGGCGGTTTTCAACCGTTGTTGAATTTGGATGATCTTCTCGGTAGTTTCTTGTATTCTCTCCGGACCCGTAATCTGTCTATCCCCCACTTCACTCCAACAAATCGGAGACCTGCACTTTCTACCATAAAGTGCTTCAAACAGCGCCATCTCAATGATTGAATGATAGATGTTGTTGTAGGAAAATTCTGCTAACGGTAGATGTCGATCCCAACTGTTTCCGAAATCAATAACACATGCTCGTAGCATGTCTTCAAGCGTTTGTATCGTCCTTTCACTCTGCCCATCAGTTTGTGGATGATAGGCAGTACTCATGTCTAGACGAGTTCCTAATGCTTGCTGTAATGTCTGCCAGAATCTTGAAATAAATCTGCCATCCCTATCAAAGATAATAGAGATTGGTATTCCATGTCTGGAGACGACTTCCTTCAAATACAGTCGTGCTAACTTCTCAATCTTGTCATCTTCTCTTATTGGCAGGAAGTGTGCTAATTTGGTGAGACGATCAACTATTACCCAAATAGTATCAAAATCACTTACAGTCCTTGGCAATTTAGTGATGAAATCCATGGTAATGTTTTCCCATTTCCATTCCGGGATTTCAGGTTGTTGTAGTAGACCTGATGGTTTCTGATATTCAGCTTTGACCTTAGAACACGTCAAACATTCTCCTACATATTTAGCAATATCGGCTTTCATACCTGGCCACCAAAAATGTTTCTTAAGATCCTTGTACATCTTCCCCGTTCCAGGATGTATTGAGTATCTGGTTTTATGAGCTTCTCTAAGTACCATTTCTCTCATATCTCCAAATTTTGGTACCCAAATTCTTTCAGCCCTATACCGGGTTCCATCTTCCCGAATATTAAGATGCTTCTACGATCCTTTGGGTATTTCATCCTTTAAATTTCCCTCTTTTAAAACTCCTTGTTGCGCCTCCTTTATTTGAGTAGTAAGGTTAGTGTAAATCAATATATTCATAGATTTTACTCGAATGGGTTCTCTGTCCTTTCTGCTCATGGCGTCAGCTACCACATTTTCCTTCCCCGGGTGGTAACAAATCTCAAAGTCGTAATCATTCAATAATTCAATCCACCTACGCTGCCTCATATTCAGTTGTTTCTGAATAAATATGTGTTGAAGACTTTTGTGGTCAGTATATATAATACTTTTGACCCCATATAAGTAGTGCCTCCAACCCTTTAATGCAAAAACAACCGCGCCTAATTCCAAATCATGTATCGTATAATTTTGTTCGTGAATCTTTAATTGTCTAGACGCATAAGCAATCACCTTCGTTCGTTGCATTAATACACAACCGAGACCTTGCTTTGATACGTCACAATAAATCACAAAATCATCATTCCCTTCAGGTAATGACAATATAGGTGCCGTAGTTAGCTTTTTCTTCAATAATTGAAACGCCTTCTCTTGTTCATCCTTCCATTCAAATTTCTTCCCTTTATGTGTTAATGCAGTCAAGGGTTTTGCTATTTTGGAGAAATCTTGGATGAATCTTCTGTAGTAACCAGCCAATCCTAAAAATTGACGTATATGCTTCGGAGATTTTGGGGTTTCCCACTTTTCAACGGTTTCAATCTTTGCTGGATCCACTTGAATACCTTCTTTGTTCACTATATGATCGAGGAATTGAACTTCTTCCAACCAAAATGCACATTTTGAAAACTTAGCGTACAATTTTTATTTTCTTAACAACTCTGGCACTTTTCTCAAATGTTCTTCATGCTCTTGGTCATTCTTTGAGTAAATAAGTATGTCATCGATGAAAACAATGACAATCTTGTCAAGGTATGGTCCACACACTCAGTTCATGAGGTCCATGAACACAGCTGGTGCGTTAGTCAACCCAAACGGCATAACCATAAACTCATAATGACCATAACGCGTCCTAAAAGCAGTTTTTGAAATATCATCCTCCTTTACTCGCATTTGATGATATCCAAAACGTAAATCGACCTTCGAATAAACCGACGAGCCTTGTAGTTGATCAAATAAGTCGTTAATTCTCGGTAGTGGATAACGGTTTTTGATGGTAAGTTTGTTCAACTCTCTGTAGTCAATACACAACCTAAATGTACCATCCTTCTTCTTGACAAACAAAACAGGAGCTCCCCATGATGATGTGCTTGGTCGAATGAAACTACGTTCTAATAGTTCTTGCAGTTGGCTTTGCAGTTCTTTCATCTCGCTGGGTGCGAGTCTATAAGGAGCACGAGCTATTGGTGCAGATCCTGGTACAAGATCTATTTGAAATTCAACAGATCGATGTGGAGGTAGTCCCGGTAATTCTTTCGGAAATACATCGGGAAATTCTTTTGCGACGAGAACATCATTGATGCTCTTTTCTTCAGTTTGTACTTTCTCGACTTGTGCTAGAACAGCATAGCAACCTTTTCTTATCAGTTTTTGTGCCTTCAAATTACTAATAAGATGTAGCTTCGTGTTGCCCTTTTCTCCGTACACCATTAAGGGTTCTCCTTCTTCTCGTACAATGCGAATTGCATTTTTATAACATACGATCTCTGCTTTCACCTTCTTTAGCCAGTCCATGCCAACTATTACATCAAAACTCCCTAACTATACTGGTATCAAATCAATCTTAAATATTTCTCTACCCATTTTAATTTCTCGATTCCGGCATATATAATCTGCTGAAATTAATTTACCGTTTGCTAATTCGAGTAAAAATTTACTATCCAACGGCGTCAATGGACAACTTAATTTAGCACAAAAATCTCTACTCATATAGCTTCTATCCGCACCCGAATCAAATAAAACGTAAGCAGATTTATTGTCAGTAAGAAACGTACCCGTAACAAGCTCCGGGTCTTCCTGTGCCTCTGCCGCATTAATATTGAAAACTCTTCCGCGGCCTTGTCCATTCGTATTCTCCTGGTTCGGGCAATTTCTAATAATGTGGCCCGGTTTTCCACATTTATAACAAACTACATTGGCATAACTTGCTCCGACACTACTTGCTCCGCCATTACTCGTTCCGACACCATTTGTTCCTTTCGTTCTGTTAACCCCTGGTCCGTAGACCTCACACTTCGCCGCGCTATGACCATTTCTTTTACACTTGTTGCAAAATTTGGTGCAGAACCCCGAGTGATACTTTTCACACCTTTGACGTAGCTGCTTCTGATTGTTGTTGTTGTTGCGGTTGTTATTGTTGTTGGGATAATTGTTGTAGTTGTTGTTGTTGTTGTTGTTGTTGTTGTTGTTGTTGTTGTTGTTGTTGGGCCGTTTGTTGTAATTGCGATTGATATTGCGATCGTTGGGATAGTTGTTGCGATTATTGTTGTAATTGTTGTTGTTGTTGTATTGGTGATTCTTATCACCGTTTTCCTCCCACTTTCTTTTGACTTGCTTCACATTGGCCTCTTCAGCCGCCTGTTCTTTAATTCTTTCCTCAATCTGGTTCACTAGTTTGTGAGCCATTCTACATGCCTGTTGTATGGAGGCGGGCTCGTGTGAACTTATATCTTCTTGGATTCTTTCCGGTAATCCTTTCACAAACGCATCGATCTTCTCTTCCTCATCTTCGAACGCTCTCGGACACAATAGGCACAATTCTGTGAATTATCTTTCATACGTGGTAATATCAAATCCTTGGGTTCGTAACCCTCTAAGTTATGTCTTAAGCTTATTGACCTCGGTTCTGGGACGGTACTTCTCATTCATCAAGTGCTTGAATGCTGACCACGGTAGTGCGTAAGCATCTTCTTGTCCCACTTGCTCTAGATAGGTATTCCACCATGTTAACGCAGTACCTGTGAAGGTATGCGTAGCGTACTTCACTTTGTCCTCTTCAGTACACTTACTTATGGCAAACACCGATTCGACCTTCTCGGTCCACCGTTTCAATCCGATCGGTCCTTCGGTTCCATCAAATTCCAAAGGTTTGCAGGCAGTGAATTCTTTGTAGGTGCATCCTACACGATTTCTTGCGCCGTTAGCTGCATTGCTAGATTCGGAGTTATTATTGGTATATAGCGCAGCCTGTACTGCGGCTATGTTTGTAGCAAGAAAGGTACGAAATTCCTCTTCGCTCATATTCAAGGTTTGTCGAGTAGTCGGTGTCATTTCCTTCAAATAGTCAAATGAAACAAGTTAATCATACAGAATATTAAGAGTAGTCAATAGTATCTCGTAGCATAATATGAACTCATTTATAAAAGCTTTTTCTTCATATTAGCGTTTTATAAGTTTAAATTCGGGTAGTACCTACCCGTTAAGTTCATACTTAGTAGCTAATATACAATTCAACTACTACAATTCTATATGAAAAACTGATTATAATAATATTTCGCGTTCAAACTTTTACTACCGCTTATTTTACATATAGCATGAAATATAGCACACAATAACTTTGATACAAGATAGTTGTGAAGATAATTCTAGCTAGTACACAAGTCGTTCAGTAAAGGCAATAAAGACACGTAATTCATACGTCCAGAAACAAGTCATGCATTCTGGTTTTACTAGGACTACTTCCCATCCTTGGTCTTGTGGAACATAACCGTTATGGCCGTTGATAAGATAGCGTGTTGTAACGTCGTCAAAGGGACGAGGGTTACATAATGTCCAACAGTCCCGTAACAATCTAAAAACCTCATTTCTTACCCCAATTACCGACTCCGTCACTTGTGGGAACGTTTTGTTTAATAGTTGTAGCCTGATGTTCTTGTTCTCACTTTGGTGAGAAGCGAACATTACTAACCCGTAAGCATAACATGCTTCTTTATGTTGCATGTAAGCCGCTTTTTCTAAATCACGAAGTCCTATATTCGGATATATTGAGTCAAAATAATTTCTTAACCCGTTACGTAAAATAGCATTTGGTTTCCCCGCAATATATGCGTCAAAGTAAACACATCGTAACTTATGGATTTCCCAATGTGATATCCTCCATCTTTCGAACGAAAGCCTTTTATAAACCAAGGAATTCTTGGAACGTTCTTCGAATGTCTTACAAACTGATCTCGCCTTAAATAGTTGTGCCGAGGAATTCTAACCGACTCTAGACAAGATTTCATCAATCATGTCTCCGGGTAGGTCTCTTAAAAATATTGGGTTGTCTATCCATTTTGTGTTTTTAAACTGTAATACTTATTAATATAAGCAATTTTTACGTATATCATAAAGCATAAGCACACTATATTACATATATTACACCACACGAATACAACTATCTTATTCCGACCCGCCCGTTTCTTCTTCTTCAGTTTTGGTTCGTTTTGCCAAGTTTCTAGGGATATATGATGTTCCCCTAATACGATCCATCGTTTTCCACATTGGTTTAGAAAAACCTGGTGGTTTAGAGGTTCCCGGGTTATTGTCACAACTTAAGAAATACGGGTGTTGACGATACATATAAAGTTCATCGGGTTTGGAATCAAATTTCTCTATTTTTATGCCCTTTCCCTTATTGTTCTCTTTTGCCTTATTAAATTGTGTTGGGGTAATTTCTATAACATCATCGGAATCCTTGTCGGGATCCGATTCATCGAAGAATTGGTAATCCTCCCAATACTTTGCTTCCTTGGTGGAAACACCATTGACCATAATTAACTTTGGTCGGTTGGTTGAGGATTTTCTTCTACTTAACCGTTTTATTATTTCCCCCACTGGTTCTATTTCTTCTTCCGGTTCCAATTCTTCTTCCGGTTTCGATTCTTCTTCCGGTTCCGACTCTTCTTCCGGTTCCTCTTCGGGAACTTGTGAATCAGTCCACAAATCATTCCAATTTACATTTGACTCTTCATTATTATTAGGTGAGTCAATGGGACTTGTTCTAGAGGTAGACATCTATCACATAATATCAAACAAATTAAGAGATTAATATATCACATAATATTCACATGTTAAAAATATATAGTTTCCAACAAAATTTGTTAAGCAATCATTTTTCAAGTAAACACGGTCGAACTCCAGACTCACTAATGCATCCTAACAAACTCGATAAGACACACTAATGCAAAATTCTGGTTCTCTAAGACCAACGCTCGGATACCAACTGAAATGTTCCGTTCATATTGATTATAAACGTTCCATATTAATTGATTTCGTTGCGAGGTTTTGACCTCTATATGAGACATTTTTCAAAGACTGCATTCATTTTTAAAACAACCATAACCTTTATTTTATCAATAAAGGTTTTAAAAGCATTAAGTACATTATCAAATAATGATAATCTAAAATATACTGTTTACACATGACTATTACATAATGGTTTACAATAGAAATATATTACATCGACATATGTTTCTTGAATGCAGTTTTTACACAATATCATACAAACATGGACTCCAAATCTTGTCCTTATTTTAGTATGCAACAGCGGAAGCTCTTAGTATTCACCTGAGAATAAACATGCTTTAAACGTCAACAAAAATATTGGTGGGTTATAGGTTTAACCTATATATATCAAATCGTAACAATAGACCACAAGATTTCATATTTCAATACACATCCCATACATAGAGATAAAAATCATTCATATGGTGAACACCTGGTAACCGACATTAACAAGATGCATATATAAGAATATCCCCATCATTCCGGGACACCCTTCGGATATGATATAAATTTTGAAGTACTAAAGCATCCGGTACTTTGGATGGGGTTTGTTAGGCCCAATAGATCTATCTTTAGGATTCGCGTCAATTAGGGTGTATGTTCCCTAATTCTTAGATTACCAGACTTAATAAAAAGGGGCATATTCGATTTCGATAATTCAACCATAGAATGTAGTTTCACGTACTTGTGTCTATTTTGTAAATCATTTATAAAACCTGCATGTATTCTCATACCAAAAATATTAGATTTTAAAAGTGGGACTATAACTCACTTTCACAGATTTTTACTTCGTCGGGAAGTAAGACTTGGCCACTGGTCGATTCACGAACCTATAACAAATATGTACATATATATCAAAGTATATTCAAAATATATTTACAACACTTTTAATACATTTTGATGTTTTAAGTTTATTAAGTCAGTTGTCCTCGTTAGTAACCTACAACTAGTTGTCCAACGTTAGATGTACAGAAAAAAATTGATATATATTATCTTAAATCAATCCACGACCCAGTGTATACACGTCTCAGGCTAGATCACAACTCAAAGTATATATATTTTTGGAATCAACCTCAACCCTGTATAGCTAACTCCCACATTACTGCATATAGAGTGTCTATGGTTATTCCAAATAATATATACATATGGGTCGATATGATATGTCAAAACATTTGCATACGTGTCTATGGTATCCCAAGATTACATAATATATTAGAATACATGTATAATACAATATAAGTTAGCTAGGATATGATTAATATAGATTTGTTACCAATTTTCACGTAGCTACAACAAGAAAAATTATCCAATCTTGTTTTACCCATAACTTCTTCATTTTAAATCCGTTTTGAGTGAATCAAATTGCTATGGTTTCATATTGAACTCTATTTTATGAATCTAAACATAAAAAGTATAGGTTTATAGTCGAAAATATAAGTTACAAGTCGTTTTTGTAAAGGTAGTCATTTCAGTCGAAAGAACGACGTCTAGATGACCATTTTAGAAAACATACTTCCACTTTGAGTTTAATCATGATTTTTGGATATAGTTTCATGTTCATAAGAAAAATCATTTTCCCAAAAGAACAACTTTTAAATCAAAGTTTATCATAGTTTTTAATTAACTAACCCAAAACAGCCCGCGGTGTTACTACGACGGCGTATGTCCGGTTTTACAGTGTTCTTCGTGTTTCCAGGTTTTAAATCATTAAGTTAGCATATCATATAGATATAAAACATGTGTTTAGTTGATTTTAAAATTCAAGTTAGAAGGATTTACTTTTGTTTGCGAACAAGTTTAGAATTAACTAAACTATGTTCTAGTGATTACAAGTTTAAACCTTCGAATAAGATAGGTTTATATGTATGAATCGAATGATGTTATGAACATCATTACTAACTCAAGTTTTCTGGATAAAGCTACTGGAAATGAGAAAAATGGATCTAGCTTCAAAGGATCCTTGGATGGCTTGAAAGTTCTTGAAGCAGAATCATGACACGAAAACAAGTTCAAGTAAGATTTCCACTCGAAATAAGATTATTATAGTTATAGAAATTGAATCAAAGTTTGAATATGAGTATTACCTTGTATTAGAAAGATATCTTACTGTAAATAAGAAAGATTTCTTGAGGTTGGATGATCACTCTACAAGATTGGAAGTAAGCTTGAAAACTTAGAAGTATTCTTGATTTTATGAAACTAGAACTTGTAGAATTTATGAAGAATACTTAGAACTTAAAGATAGAACTTGAGAGAGATCAATTAGATGAAGAAAATTGAAGAATGAAAGAGTTTTTAGGTGTTTTTGGTCGTTGGTGTATGGATTAGATATATAGGATATGTAATTTTGTTTTCATGTAAATAAGTCATGAATGATTACTCATATTTTTGTAATTTTATGAGATATTTCATCCTAGTTGCCAAATGATGGTTCCCACATGTGTTAGGTGACTAACATGGGCTGCTAAGAGCTGATCATTGGAGTGTATATACCAATAGTACATACATCTAAAAGATGTGTATTGTACGAGTACGAATACGGGTGCATACGAGTAGAATTGTTGATGAAACTGAACGAGGATGTAATTGTAAGCGTTTTTGTTAAGTAGAAGTATTTTGATAAGTGTCTTGAAGTCTTTCAAAAGTGTATGAATACATATTAAAACACTACATGTATATACATTTTAACTGAGTCGTTAAGTCATCGTTAGTCGTTACATGTAAGTGTTGTTTTGAAACCTTTAGGTTAACGATCTAGTAAAATGTTGTTAACCCATTGTTTATTAAATCAAATGAGATGTTAAATTATTACATTATCATTATATCATGATGTATTAATATATCTTAATATGATATATATATATATATATATATATACATTAAATGTCGTTACAACGATAATCGTTACATATATGTCTCGTTTCAAAATCATTAAGTTAGTAGTCTTGTTTTTACATATATAGTTCATTGCTAATATACTTAATGATATGTTTACTTATCATAATATCATGTTAACTATATATATATCCATATATATGTCATCGTATAGTTTTTACAAGTTTTAACGTTCGTGAATCGCCGGTCAACTTGGGTGGTCAATTGTCTATATGAAACCTATTTCAATTAATGAAGTCTTAACAAGTTTGATTGCTTAACATGTTGGAAACACTTAATCATGTAAATAACAATTTCATTTAATATATATAAACATGGAAAAGTTCGGGTCACTACAAAAACTTCCTGACCTAAATCAAGAAGTGCGTGTCTTTTTCGGAAGACTTTACTTCCTTTTAATGATGGAATTGATTCATCGTGTAGATCCATTTTCTTTTAAATATATTATAGTAAATCGGGTAAAACTGATTAGTTTAGTCCAAAGAAAAAGTACCTGCAATAATCTTGTACAAAAATATGTGATATATGTTTTAAAGAACTTGGTAAATTCTTCCCACACTTAGCTTTTATTTATTTTTTTCTTTGCCTTTTTATTCTCTTCTATTCCTTTTTAAATGAATTCAAGCGTTTTGGGTTGTTTCTCCATTTATGTTCTCTCCGAGATAACAATAATTTCGGCATTAACACCTAGTTTTATCGTTCATAAATATGTATAAACATGATTTTGAATTCATTTAGTTGAAAATTTTTCAAATTTTCACAAAATTTGGCAATTAAACAAATGTAAACCCGAGAGAATTTATAACCCTTCCCCACACTTGAGATCATGCAATGCCCTCATTTGCATGAAATCAGATTATAATTATAAATTCATGAGGGTGATTAGTGTAGAAAAGTGATTAAAAATACCGAGTTTGCAAACATATTATTTTATATCACATTTGATATTTTGCGTCTTGTCGTCAAAATTAGTAGTTTTTGCTGAACGTTAATGCCAGTATTTGAAAGTGCGCTGTTTTACCCTGTTTTGTACATAAACTACAAACATATAATATATATATATATATATATATATATATATATATATATATATATATATATATATATATATATATATATATATATATATATATATATATATATATATATATATATATATATATAAATCCTTTATTTATTAAAACAATTTAAAGGAATAATTTTTTAAAATTTTATGTCCTTTTACTTTAGGCAGTTTCGGTATGTTTACCTAGTCCGTCCCTCGACAAAATTTAAAATTTGTCGTTTTTAAAGCGATTGTTTTAAAAGCAAAGATTTTTGGGTTTTTTAATTTTTTGGTATACTTTAGATCAATAAATTTAAAAATAATGATAACAAAATTTTTCGCCCCGCCCTCGAGTAAAGCAATTTCGATTCTATGATCTACTCTTTAACTTACGACGAATTTTAGAAATTATTTTTTTAAACTTAATGAAATAAAGAAAATATTTGTTTTTAAACTCACACAAAACTTAAATTTAAAAATGCATATTAATTTTATTCAAAACCTACAAAACAAAAATTCGGAATGGAGGGAGAAAACTAGTTCTTTAGTGTCTGCTAGTGGAAAAGACCAATCGGATTCCATTCTCAGAACTACACGAGAACAGAACAACTAACTCTAGACAGCATTTTCTTTTTAGAATATTTGAATCTCCCCACACTTAGGTAGCTGTGGTGTAAAAATTGTGATTAACTTCATCGTCAATTTCTTTTGGACCATAATCAACTTGCATATCTGTGACTTTTGCTTTAAGCCATTGGTCGGATTCCTGTGTAATATCCACAAATTCAACTATTTTCGCCTTTTCTTTAGGCGATTGATTGGATACTAACCGGTTACATAACTTAAAGTTCCCCTTTGTTCTAGCATCACTAATCCGTTTAATAAGTTTCTTCATTGAACTATTAATAACGGAGTCATTTAATTTCGTATCAACAACGGGGTTCTTTGTTATCAGGTCATCATCAGGTGTTACTTCATTTTCCCCACACTTAGGTGTTTTATTACTGTTAAGCTCTATCATTGGAGTTGGTAAAACAACATGGTTCTTACCAATCATTTTTGTTGGTTTAACGGTTTTGGTTGGTGGAGATTTAGTCTTTCGACAAACAAAGGTGGCTAATTTTTCACCATCACTAAGTGTCATTCTACCCTCTCTTACATCAAATAACCCCCTGGTGGATGCTAAGAATGGTCGACCTAAAATTAGAGGAATGTTTGAGTCCTCTTCTATGTCAATGACAATAAATTCGACTAAAAAAGTTAAATTACCCACTTGAACGGGTAGGTTATCAGCAATTCCAACTGGGTGCCTAATAGTTTGATCAAAGAGTCGAACACTCATCTCTGTTGGACTTAACTCACCTAATCCTAATCTCTTATATAATGAAAGAGGTATAACACTCACACTCGCACCTAAATCTGCTAGTGCATCATACATGACACAATCACTAAGTAGACAAGGAATAATAAATTCACCCGGATCACCCAACCTGGGTGGAGGTTTCGGTGGAACTGTCTTCTCCGGGTTTATTTTTATGGTTTTTATTTCTTGCACTTTCTTATTCTTCTTCTTCTTTCCAGAAGTATCACAAACTTTATTACCTATTACTTTCTCATACTCAACTCCGTTTCTTGGAAACGGGATGGGTGGTCTGTATGGTGCCACCACTGGCTTTACATACTCGGGTGGTGGTGGTGTTGTAACTTCTTCATTGTTACTCACGTCTAAAACCTTCCCATCTTCTGGTGCTGATTTTTCCGAATTTGTTGACACCATGTTAACATTTTCATTCCGAGGATTTACTTCAGTATTACTCGGTAGCTTTCCTTGTTCCCTCTAACTCATCATGCTAGCAAGAGTACCTACGTGTTTTTCTAGATTCAAAATGGAAGCTTGTTGAGTTCTTAATGACTGATCAAACCTCTCATTCGTTTGGGTTTGAGATGTAATAAATTGTGTTTGAGATTCCATTTGCTTTGCCATCATTTCTTCCAGATTTGGATTTTTCTCTTCGGTTTGTTGTGGTGGTTTATACAAGGCAGGTCTTTGTTGATTGAAAGTGTTGTTTTGAGTTGATTGGTTATTCGGACCTTGTTGGTTGTATGTGTTAATGTTGGGTCCATTTGGATTGTAAAGAATGTTTTGATTTCGATTGAAGTTTGGCCTTGGCGGTTGATAATTATTTTGATAATTATTTCCCAGCCTTTGGTTCATGTAGGAAACATTCTCACGTTGTTCCATCGTTTGCTCAATGTGACAATCTTTCATTAAGTGTGGTCCACCGCATTGCTCATAATTGATTCGTATTGCGTGAATATCTTTAGTCATCTTTTCTATTCGTCTCTCGAAAGCATCTATTTTTGCGGAAACAGAATCAAAGTCATGGCTAGAATCGGCTCTAGCCGCTTTAGATGAACGAAAAATATCTTTTTCTTGGTGCCACTCATGTGAGTGGGAGGCTGTGTTATCAATGATTTTGTGAGCTTCGGTTGCGGTTTTCTTCATAATGGAACCACCAGCTGCTGTGTCGATGTCTTTTCGTGTAGCAACGTCACATCCTTGGTAGAATATTTGTACTATTTGATAAGTGTCTAAACCGTGTTGAGGACATCCTCTCAACAACTTTCCGAATCTTGTCCACGCCTCATATAATGTTTCATTTGGCTTTTGCGCGAACGAAAAATTTCTCCTTGAAGTCTCACAGCTTTAGATGCTGGAAAGAATCTTTTAAGAAATTTCTCAACTAAAACATCCCATGTATCAATCGCTCCTTCAGGTAACGATTCTAACCAATCTTTGGCTTCTCCCTTTAAAGTCTAGGGAAACAACATGAGATAGATCTGTTCATCCTCAACTTCTCTAATTTTGAATAGAGTACAAATCCTATTAAAGGTTCGAAGATGTTCGTTTGGATCTTCTTTTGGCGTACCACTATATTGGCATTGATTAGTTACCATGTGTAGGATTTGTCCTTTGATTTCATAATCTGGCGCATTAACATCTGGCTTAATAATGGCGTGACCGTGGCCCGTGCGTGTGGCTCTCATTCGGTCTTCCATACTTTGAGGTTCCGTTACTTCCATAATTGAATTTGTTGAATACGAATCACTAGAGGATTCTGATTTTACGGTTTGTGGTTCAGGAGGAATGATTAGAGGTTCAAGATCTTGGAATTGTCCTCAAATATCCTCCGGGTTCTCAATTGTGAAATCGGGCACAAAAGGTGGATTATCGAAAATTTGAATTGGAGTACTTGTTTGATTTGATGATGATTCTAAAGAAAAATTAACGGCGACAATATTGGCTAGATGTCTTGATCGGGTTACAGGTGGTGAACGTATGAAAGGTGGTGAACGTTTTGCTCGGTGCATTCACTGAATATCCTATTAGAAATTATATAAGTTATCAAATTAATAGACTTTTCTGCTTTTGCCCACATTTCGAATAGCCAAAAGATGCAGCAGGGAGCCAGGATCCTTTAAGTCGGAAAATCCACAACTCAGTCACTAACAAATTCAACTATTACTACGAAGCAGAAAATTTTGGATGTCTATCAATTTAATTGCTTAAAATAATTTTTCCGTCGAAGTTTTATGAAAATAAAAAGTATATGTCCTAAAAACTAGAGCGTAGAAATGAGAAAGAAAAAGCGCATCGAAAAATAAAAAGTCGAAAAACATCGAAAAATAAAAAGTCGAAAATAATAATAAGAAAGTAGAGCGTCGAAACTTAAAAGTCTAAAAATTAAAACTTGCGTCTAGAAGTATTAAAGCTTAAAGGAATTCTATATTCAAAACGGAAATAACCAAAAAAAAAAAAAAAAAAAAACTTATTTAAAACTTAAGCGATAAGCACCGTCGTAAAATTCTAAAGCGTCTAAATCTTAATCTAAAGAAAAAGTACTTAAGAAATTTTACGGCAAAACCTAAAAATCTAGAAATATAAAATACTCTGGCTAAAACTAAGTTTAAAACTAATTACGAACGATAAATTACAAATTACGAATTAAACGTTAAAAATATACAATTTATAAAAAGAAACAAAAAATGATAAAATTACTTATTTTTATAAAAATATTATTTTTATATTATTATTTTATAAAAGTATTAATTTATATAATTAATAATAATATTAAAACTTAATATTACTAATTATAAACTAATATTAAAAACTAATTAAAAACTTAACCCCTAATTAGGTTAAATTATAATAATAATTAAAAATCTACTCCGTATTAAATGTTGTACTAGGTTTCTGGCGTGTCAGACTAAGCCATGCGGTCGCATGGTATCACAGCATCCGGCTCATGCGATCGCATAGGCCTGGATTCCAGAAATGGTTTTGGGCTTCGACGGGTTCGGCCCAATTTTAGTTTTAACTATATTTTTTTTCTGAGCTTAATTTATATAAAATATTATGTAATTTAAATAAAACTCATATTTAAAAAAATTACTTATTAGTTTTTAAAAGTAATAAAAAAATATAAACCTTTTAATTTAAACACTTAAAGGTATAGATATATAATTTTTTTTATATATTTTTAACACTTATTAATAATACAAAATGTTTTTACAAAATTATAGAAAAAAAATATAGCGTTTCTCACCGAGTCCCCGGCAGCGGCGCCAAAAACTTGATGTGCTGAGGGCATGTACGAAATAATATTATTTTTAATATGAAATACGGCGAAATATGATACAAGTTTTATTTATTTATATAGATGGAATATACCTAAACCTTGCTACAACACTATAGGCAGTGTACCTAATCGTAGAGTAGTGTAGTTTTTAGTAAGTCCGGTTCATTCCACAGGGAGCTAGCGATTACGTACTATATTTTTAACAACTATATTTTTATAAAATATATATAATTATATATAGTAATATTATTATAAAATGGGGTTTTTACCGTTTAATGACCGGTTTGTCGATTTTATATTTTAAGTGTAAAGATAAATAACTATAAAATAAATGACAGAATTTAAATTGCGATAAAGTAAATTGCAGTAATTAAAATGATAGTAAATAAAGGTACTATGAAATATGAAATAAAATTATTATGCTTATTTAAACTTTCGTAATCATGATGTTTGACGTTTTGATTTTAATTTATTTATCTGGGTTAATTGTCCTTTGTCCTGGAATTATTTGATACCTATCTGGTTTTTGTCCATAATAGTTCATTGGTCATAATTATAAAATGCTCGTCAAATTAACCTTATTCTCGAAGTCAAATATTCCAACTAATTAGGGATTCGAACTGTAACAAGGTTTTAATACTTTGTTTAATGATTACACCAGGTTATCGACTGCTAATAATCCAAGGTTTTAATACTTTGTTAACAATTACACCAATTACCCTTGTATGTAATCCACCCCTATTTTAATAAGATATGAACATTAATTTACCCACTTGATCAGTTTGAATAATCAATTACCCAACCCGAATAATTAATTAAATAATCGTAAAAGATGTCTAATCATTTAATAATTATTAGATTAACTAATTTGAAGATAGGTTTGACAGATTTTAATGAGTTGTCATTCGATTAGACAATACCCCCATCTATTAATAGTCCATAGTCCAATGTTCACAAGTGTCGGTCTTTTGTCCAAACCCTAATTATGGTACAAAATCCAATAACCCCATCTTAATATTTTAGCCCAACATCATGATTACTTCGACTTAAATAAGCATAATAGTAACTTAGTTACGCGACATTAATTTAAAAAGGAAGAACATAGCTTATAGTGATTATTAATCGCGTAGCGTTACACGAACAGAGTTTCGACTTAAAACCCGTAAAACATTTCTTACAATAACCCAACTAAACCATAACTTTATTATTAAAATTAACTTAAATTAAAATTATAATTATAATATATATATATATATATATATATATATATATATATATATATATATATATATTGAGAAAGAAAGATAGAAAAGGGTGTTGGATTCGGCAGAAGCTTGTGCCTTTTATAGGCAGATTTTGAATTTGGCTGTTCCGCGAGTGTGGAGGTTTTGTGCCTTACAGCTCCGCGAGTGTGGAGCTTCGGATTCCAGCTCACCAAATTGAGTTAAACGTGGGCTGCTGAATATTATAATATATAATATAATAATATATAATTTTATATAATTATATATATATATATATATTATATTATATTCTTGTGCATAGTTGACTTGTAATTTTAGCTCCGTTGAGTTGTACGTTGATGCTCGTTTTATGTCTCAGTTCCAAAATTTCGAACGCCTTTACATACGCTTAGATATCTTATACTTTACGTTTCGCGGCTTGTACTCTTGTCATTTATAGGCGTTTCTCATCAATAAATTGAACCACTTGGATTGTACTTTGTACTTTTTAGCTTTTTGGTCATTTGCATCTTCAAATCATCATTTTCTTCTTTTGTCTTCGCACTTATTTATTTAAACGAATATTACATAAAAATAGAACAATTGCTACTAAATGAATATTTTAAAATATATAATTATATATAGTAATAATAATATAAAAGGGGGGTTTTACCGTTTAATGACTTGTTTGTCGATTTTAAATAAAGCGTAAAGATAAATGACAGAATTTAAATTGCGATAAAGTAAATTGCAGTAATTGAAATGACAGTAAATAAAGGTACGTTGAAATATGAAATAAAAGTATTATGCTTATTTAAACTTCCGTAATCATGATGTTTGACATTTTGATTTTAATTTATTTCTCTGGGTGAATTCTCCTTTGTCCTGGTTTATTTGATACATATCTGGTTTTTGTCCATAATAGTCCATTGGTCATAATTATAAAATGCTCGTCAAATTAACCTTATTCCCGAAGTCATATATTCCAACTAATTAGGGATTCGAACTGTAACAAGGTTTTAATACTTTGTTAATAATTACACCATGTTATCGACTGCGTGTAATCCAAGGTTTTAATATTATGTTAACAATTACACCAATTATCCTTGTATGTAATCCACCCCTGTTTTAATAAGATATGAACATTAATTTACCCACTTGATCAGTTTGAATAATCAATTACTCAACCCGAATAATTAATTAAATGATTGTAAAGGATGTTAAATAAACGTCACTAAATAGGACATTCATAATCATTTAATAATTATTAGATTAACTAATTTGAAGATAGGTTCGACAGATTCCAATGAGTTGTCGCTCAATTAGACAATACCCCCATCTATTAATAGTTCATGGTCCAATGTCCACAAGTGTCGGTCTTTTGTCCAAACCCGAATTATGGTACAAAATCCAATAACCCCATCTTAATATTTAGCACAACATCACGATTACTTCAGCTCAAATAAGCATAATAATAACTTAGTTACGAGACATTAATTTAAAAAAGAAGAACATAGCTTACAGTGATTATTTATTACGTAGCGTTACACGGACAGAGTTTCGACTTTAAAACTCGTAAAACATTTCTTACAATAACCCAACTAAATCATAATTTATTATTAATCTTAAATTAAAATTAAAATTATAATATAAATATATTACATATAGAGATTTAGAGATTGGAAAAAGGGGTAACGGATTCGGTAGAAGCTTGTGCCTTTTATAGGCAGATTTTGAATTTGGCTGCTCCGCGAGTGCGGTACTTTTGTGCCTTACAGCTCCGCGAGTGCGGAGCTTCGGATTCCAGCTCACCAAATTGAGTTAAATGTGGGCTGCTGAATATTATAATATATAATATAATTATATATAATTTTATATAATTATATATATTATATTATATTTTTGTGCATAGTTGAATTGTAATTTTAGCTCCGTTGAGTCGTACGTTGATACTCGGTTTTTGTCTCGGTTTCGAATTTTCGAACGTCGTTTCGTACGCGTAGATATCTTGTACTTTACGTTCTGCGACTTGTACTCTTGTCAATATTTAGACGTTAATTATCAATAATTGGAACCACTTGGATTGTAACTTGTACATTTGAGCTTTTTGGTCATTTGCGTCATCAAATCGTCGTTTTTGTCCTTTGTCTTTGCACTTATTTATTTAAACGAATATTACATAAAAATAGAACAACTGCAACTAAAAGCTTTACATATTGGAAGGATATTGATACTAAATATATGTTCATTTAGAGCACTATCAATTCTCATCGGACTTCAAGACTTATCACGAGCTGAAACTGCGCACTACTTATCTTTCAGAAGATCTTCAAGAGAAGTACCGGATCTTCTACCACTATTAGTCCGACACTTTCTCAGAATTTACCCACCAAGACTCACATTCCCTCGAGAAGACCAAGATTACAACCATCAGCGAGGAATGTTTGCTTTCTAAGGCATCACTACGGTTGAGCCAATGACCTTAAACAAAAGCGCTTTTCGGGAGGCAACCCGTGCAATAAAGTAGAGTAGAAGAATAAAGGATGACAAATGAGCCGATCAATAAAAGACGCAAGGATTGAAAGCCAGCCAGTATCATCATAAGCAACATATGCAAGGGGTATCTCTTTCTTCCTGCTACAAGCTTAAAATTTAAACTATGCCACATCCTAGCTTATAACTAAGTGTGGGATCCCAACCCAAAAAACACTAGACAAATACTCCCAAATCTTCAAAAATTCCTAAGTGTGGGATACACTAGGAACATTAAGGACAATGTTCGTCTAAGTGTGGGATGTTGGTATAATCTTTTTATGCTGTATTAAAATAACCCATTACGAAGATTCCAAGTTCTTAAGCCAAATTTCAAAATTTTTAACAGGAGAAAGCCTCTTTGAAAAAGTATTTTTGAAAACCTAAAACGTTTGTAAATAAAAGTAAGGCTTAAGTAGGGTGGAAATCTTGTTAGGTTGAACCAAATCTCTAATAGAGCATTGCATGACTAAGGCATTATTGACCTACATTGATTATGGTGAGGCACCCAAATAAAACCAGCATTCATCTTTAATGCTTCACTGTTTTCCGTTGAGAGTGCCGATGTCTGTGCTCAGAATCCAAACTTGCTTTAGATCTACATTTCCAAAGCCGCGAAACGTGATTCGGTTATAATCAGAAGAGCTAGCCATTTGTCAAAAATAAGCCTTTCGCACCCCCACTACTTCTACTTCACCACCACATTCACATCATCTTTACTATCATTCAAAAAATCCAGAAAATAAGATTCCTTTCGAAAACCCGATGTTATGAACCTTTCGTAAAGATCAGACCATTCAATTGAGAGATATGATTTTCCGAAGTTGCAGCAACTCAGGTTAGGGTTTAATTGCACAACTGTAGTAGAAAAATCATTGTCGGTTCTTCTACCATTGGATCGACCTGAAAATTGGACTGTAGGTGGTTGACAAGTAGATATAGTGGCTGTAAAAATTTAAAAGCGATCGGTCCGTTAGATTTGGACTTATGTGTTTTCGCATTTGACAGTAGTCATGAAAACTCTTAAGGTTTTGTGATTGTGCAGCAGAAGTAGAAAATTCATTGTAAATTCGTCTACTGTTGGATCGATCTAAAATTGCTACTGGTATTTCAAAACACTCGGATCTACCGGTGGTTTAAATTTGGTGATGATCGGACCGTTGGATTCTGAGATACGATGTTTTGAATTTGAGCAGTTTTCAGGGTGAACTTTTCAGGTTTTGATGACGCGAGTGCGAGATGGTTTTGTCTCGAAAACTTCGAGCTGGATATTGTGGGATATTGGTTTGTTACAAAGGCTCATGAGGGTGGTTTCTCTCAGGTTTGGGTCTTTCAGTAATGACACGATTACATCCGGGTTATTATCGACAATGGGAGTTATCGGGGAAGTTTTATGCTTACAGTTTTGAAACGGGACGACCAAAGGTTTTGGTTGGATATTCCAAAGTGTGTGGAATATGCAGGCGGGTTAGAGCTTTTCTCACTAAGGAGATTGGTTGATGAAGGGTGTCGGATAGAACGCGTTCGACCAGTGCTCAGGGTTTTGGGTGATGTTTGGTTCAACAAACGAGCTTTTTTTCTTCGGGGTTAGCAATTAGGAGTTCTTAGGTGATTGATGGAGTGGATAATCTTGTAAGTCCTGGAACTTGAAGCTTTCAAGATATTGTTGAGAGTGTCGGGAACTCGGAGTGAGTTTGGGAACTGACGGAAGTATCGGGTAAGTGGGAGTTGGACAACTAGTGGGAGTGGTAGAGATGGTCGTCCGATATGTTTCTCTGATTTTCACAGTGTTAGTGCGTCGATTATGACTAGATACTCGGGTACTTGTTTTTACTCTCCAATGGCAAAGAAATTTGCAACTGATCGGGTGGTACGAAACAGATTCTTCTCGGATAGCAGCGGTTTATTTTCTTACTTGTACAGTGGGAGCGTACTTGAGATTGAGAAGATGGGTTCGTGAAATTCATAGCTATGAGGATCAGTGTACCAGCGTGAAAGCGGAAAGTTGAAAGTATAGATTTTGAGGTTGTGACTGCGTTCTCACTGGAGCCTTGATGAATAGTCAACAAAGGCGTTTCTCAGATTTTCCGATTGCTGGGAAGGAAAATCAGCGATAAACGGAAATTCTATATGAGGGTGATCATTGACCTATCGGTGATAGGGTTGGGCGTGTCTAGAGTGATGAGGTGAGGCGGTTTTGTCTCCTGTTTGAAATCCCATGATTGAAGTTGATGTCGTAGCGTGGGGGTACGAAATAGTTTATATTTTTACTAGGAAATACTATTAAATATGCTTACAATTTTACACAAGTTTTAATTATTTATTTACAAATGAGATATACCTAAACCTTGCTACAACACTATAGGCAGTGTACCTAATCGTAGAGTAGTATAGTTTTTAGGAAGTCCGGTTCGTTCCACAGGGAGCGGGCTTATTAAACACTATATTTTAAATAACTATATTTGTACAAAATATATATAATTATATATTACAATTATTATTATTATAAAACGGGGTTTACCGTTTAATGACTGGTTTGTCGATTTTAAGCGAAACGTATAGTAAATGACGATATTTAAATAACGATAAAATAAATAAAAATAATTAAAATGACAATAAATAAAAGTACGAGGAAATATGAAATAAAATATATTATGCTTATTTAAACTTTCGTAACCATGATGGTTGACGTGTTGATTTTAGTTTTATGCCCATGGGTTAATTGTCCTTTGTCCTGGATGTATTTGAAATCTATCTGGTTTTTGTCCATAATAGTTCATCGGTCATAATTATAAACTGCTCGGCAAATTTAACCTTATACCCGAAGTCAAATATTCCAACTAACTGGGGATTCGAACTGTAACAAGGTCTTAATACTTTGCTTAATGAATACACCAGGTTATCGACTGTGTGTAAACCAAGGTTTTAATACTTTGTTAACAATTACACCAATTACCCTTGAATGTAATCCACCCCTATTTTAATGAGTCCATTGACTATTAATCCATCCCCGTGTCCGGTCAAATGAACAATAATTCGTACTTATAAATATCCCGCCCATCGTGTCCGATTAAGCGTATGTGGTTATATATAGATACGTCAAATCATAACCTTTATATTAAATTAACGAGGTATCATTAATTTAATTTAAAGCCCATTAATAGCCCATAGTTTAATTTCCACAAGTGTCGTTCTTTTGTCCAAACCCCAACTATGGTACAAAACCCAATTACCCCGTCTTTAATATTTAGCTCAACATCATGATTACTTCGGCTCAAATAAGCATAATAATAACTTAAGTACGAGACATTAATTTAAAAAGGAGAACATAGCTTACATTGATTATTTATCGCGTAGTAGTACACGGACACAGCTCCGACTTTAAAACCCGTAAAAATAACTTTTACATAACCCAAACTAATCTAATATAACACTAATCTATACTATATATATATATATATATATATATATATATATATATATATATATATATATATATATATATATATATATAAATATATTTATATTATACTACGAAGTATTATTATTATGTATATATATATTTTTTTTAAAACTGCAGAAGCTCGTGGCCTTTTATAGGCATTTTGGAATCTGGTTGCTCCGCGAGTCGTGGAGTTTTTGGCCTTCAAACTCCAAGAGTCGTGGAGTTTGATTTTCCAGCTCACATCATTTTGTATCTTTGCTTGTCGACGTTATTAAATAATAATATAATATATATATATATATATATATATATATATATATATATATATATATATATATATATATATATATATATATATATATATATAATTTTTAAGAATTATTTATATATTATATTTTATTTATGTGCATAGTTGACTTGTAATTTTTGCACCGTTGCGTCGCGCGTTGAGAGTTGACTCATGTCCCGGTTCCGAATTTTAGAACGCCTTTTCGTATATTTTAATATCTTGTACTTTGCGTTCCGCAACTTGTACTTTTGTCATTTTTAGACGTTTCTTATCAATAAATTGAACCACTTGGATTGTATCTTGTACATTTGAGCTTTTTGGTCATTTGCGTCTTCAAATCGTCGTTTTCGCCTTTTGTCTTTGCACTTATTTATTTAAACGAATATTACATAAAAATAGAACAATTGCAACTAAAAGCTTTACATATTGGAAGGATATTGCTACTAAATATATGTTCATTTGGAGCACTATCAAATATCCCCACACTTGAGCGTTGCATGTCCTCAAGCAATACAGAACTTGAAATAAAAACATACATGAATCACTTTTTTATTCATCACACTTTGTACATCATTGATTTTGATATGGTGGTATAAACAATGATAGTAATGATAGAACCATGGTTAAAGGTGGGTGTGTCATCCAAAGTTGCCTCGGGTTTAGGTCAACGACACTTGCAATCAAATAGCTGATTTACTTTCGGTTTCCAAAGCAAAGTGCACATTTGAAAGGCAGTTTACAGTCCCACATGACTATGAAAATGTAGATCCTTAAGGAAATTGGATCTTTATGAAAACATTTGATCTTTGAAAATTCAATCTAGCTTTTACCCTAGATAAGTTTTCCGGAATAACCCTTCACCGGTGTTGCAAAATATTTTTGTGGGTTTTGTGGATTTCAGATTTGAAAATTTTAGCTTAAAACTTATGGTTTTGTGTCACCCACTTGCTAACCTTGTATTAGGAAAGCAACACGTCCAGTATACTTGCTCCGTATATTACCTTTCGGTAAACTACCGTCCGGTTGTAAAGGAAAGCGATGAACAAGAAACTGTTAAGGAAATGTCTAATGACATGCATTTGATTATGGTCCACAAACGTGTCGGATGCTAGTACTATCCTTTGTAGGAGCAATAGTAAAGATCATCCTATAATTTTTTCGGTCTGGCACAAGGTCCTGTCTTCGACCATGCTATGCAACCACCGTTCTTACGGTTGACGCCCGATTTTGTTCAGGTGACCTAATGAATTCCAGGTGAATTCCTAGGATTTTACGTTCAATGGTAATGAACGTATTGAAAATGGGTTTTCAGAAAACAAATCGGTTTGTAATTTTGATCAAAATATTTTCTCGTTCAAGCTCGAGTTTAGATATCATTGAATTCCATGAGTTTGTAATTCTCAATCTTTAAGGTCAATCTCAAGGATTGAGTAATATCAGTCTTAGAAGCTGATTTTTAATCTTTAAGGAGATTATCCTTTCTGGGGGTCTGATTCATTAGTCTTATCAAGCTAATTTGCACGGCGTCCTCCCCATTTTACAAGACAGATCCTCTCATGGTTAGGATAAGTCTGACCACTTGGCGACCCTTTTGATGCTGAGGTCCGTGGATTTCCTGCTGATTTTAGTGATGACTTTTCTAGATTTTTCGTCAACCTACAACTGGTCTGGATGACAACTTCTTGACCTAAATCAAGAAGCGCGTGTCTTTTTCGAAAGACTTTACTTCCTTTTAATGATGGAATTGATTCATCGTGTAGATCCATCTTTTCATTTCTTTCATCGGGTAAAATAGTTAATTTAGTCCAAAACAAAAGCACCTGCAATAAACTTTACAGAAACATGTGCTAGATAGTTTTTAATTGAATAACTAGGTACATTCTCCCCACACTTAGTTTCTTTCTTTGCCTTTTTATTCTCCTTTATTCCATTTTAAATGAATTCAAGCGTTTTAGGGTGTTTCTCAATTTATGTCCTTTCCGAGGTAACGATAATTTCGGTATTAACACCTAATTTTCATCGTTCATAAATATGTATAAACATGATTTTGAATTCATTTAGTTGAAAATTTTTAAAATTTTCACAAAATTTGGCAAATAAACTAAGTGCAAACCAGAGAGAATTTATAACCTTTCCCCACACTTGAGATCATGCAATGCCCTCATTTGCATGAAATCAGACTATAATTATAAATTCACGAGGGTGATTAGTGTAGAAAAGTGATTGAAAATACCCAGTTTGTAATTACAAAGCTCGTCGAATGATAGATGGCGCGCCTCATCGTTCATTCCTTCTTGTTTTATCACACATGCTTTTTTTTTCAAAAACGGCTGCTTTTCTGAACTGTTTGCTAATATTTGAAAATGCGTCTTTTACCCTAATCGTGCATTTTTATTAACGAGTTATGTACTAACCCGAACCCCTAATTTAACGTTAAGTGGGGTTAGACTTCCCCACACTTAACTGACGACATGTGAAGTCGGTAGAATAAGTTCCACGAATTAAAATAGTGAGCCAGTTATTTACATCTCGGGTGGTATAAAATATATCAATGGGTTTAAAGTTTAGACCCACCCTAATATCACTACTTAATTCTTTTTTAAGTGTAGCTTTTAGTAAATGGATATGTCTCTTTTCTGGTTCTTGGTCAAATGGATCGATATACATCGACATACATATTATAGGGTGGACAATTTCTAACGTTTCCTTCCTTTTATTCTCGAGATCAAAGTTTTCACCTCTATTACCCAATTGGGTGAAATCCGAGGTGTCATTATCTATTACAGCTCGTAGTTCATCTTCGGTAGATGACTCCTCTATTGAGAATATTGGTTTGGAAGGTTGTGGAATGGTGAATTTCGGGATTGGAGTAGATTCTTCTTCATTAACGGTACTTATCGGTCCCACCACTTTGGTCTCAGGGGTAAAATTTTCAACGTTATCGTTTTCCCAAGAGTACCAATTTGTCACCCTTACTTCTTCTTCATCCATAGATGGATCGTTGATTTCGTCGGTAGAGGCTAATGTGTCGATATGTTGTGAAATTGGTAAGACTGAATAAAAAGTATCATCGGGATAGTTGGTGATTTCGGAGCTCTCGAATTCATCAAAATTCGATGATATGAGATTTTCTTGCACAATACTCCTCAGATTAACAGGTGTGTAATCTGATAGAGTTTCAGCTTGCCGATTTACAAACTCTCTCATTTGTTCATTTTGAGCATCGAGTTCTTCGAGTTTGATTTTCATATTGTCTAATAAATTTTCAGACACGTAATTTTCCTCGTCTACTGGTTGTTGAGTTTGGAAATATTCTTGAGAATAATCCCAATTTGAATTGTATTCTTCATAATCATTCCATTCAGGTTCCATGGGTGCGTAATTTTTCATAGGAACGTAATAATAACATTCCCATGTTGAGTGATAATCTCCACAGATTTCACAACCAGTTATTGTTTCGTCATTCGTGATCCAAGATTGACCGAATGAATTGTCATCAACACCTGTTTGAGAGTATTGATGAAATTGATTTTGGATGTCATAAAGAGTTTCCAAGGCCTTGTTTTCAAAATTTTCCATTTTATTGCGATGGCCAAATTTTAGCTACAATGTGGTGCATTCACTAATTATCCTATTAGTTATAACAAAAATAAAAATTATTTAAAGTTATCAAATTAATAGACTTTTCTGCTTTTGCCCACGTTTCGAATAGCCAAAAGATGTAGCAGGGAGCCAGAACCCTTTAAATCGGAAGCTCACAACTCAGCCACTAACAAAACTAACTATTACTACGAAGCAGAAAATTTGGATGTCTATCAATTTAACCGCTTAAAATAATTTTTCGTTTTTGAAATTTTAGAGAAGAAGTAGAGAAAATTTCTAAGTCCTAAAACTAGCGTGGCGAGAAATAAGAAAGAAAAAGAGTGCGCGTCGAAAAACATCGAAAAATAAAAATAAGAAAGAAAAACGTCGAAACTTAAAAGTCTAAAAATTATATCTAAAAAGTTGCGCCTAAAGGTCTAAAGGTAAATGCAATTTTATTCAGAAAACGGCAATTACTTAAAGGCACTAAAATCTATTTAAAACTAAAGCGAAAAACGGCTTCGCAAAATTCCAAAGCGCCTAAATCTTAATCTAAAGAAAAAGCACTTAAGGGATTTTACGGCAAAGCCTAAGAATCTATACATATAAAATAACTACGGAAAAACTAATTTTAAAACTAATTGCGAACGAAAAATATACAAAATAATACAATTACACTAAATAAAAGGATACAAATTATAAAAAGTGATAAAATTACTTATTTTTATAAAAAATATTATTTTTATATTTTTATTTTTATATTTTATAAAAGTATTAATTTTTTATATATTAAAACTAAATATAATTAATTATAACTAATTAATTTAAAAACTTAAACTAAATAATAATAATAATAAAGTAATTAGGGTTAAATAATAATAATAATTAATAATACCCCATAATTAATGCTTTTTAGGGTTTCTTTGTGGCCTGACAGGGCGGATCCGCGAGTCGCGATGTCCCGTTCCAGAAAATCTCAGCGAGTCGCGGCGGTTAAAAAACGTTTTTTTTTTTAATTTTATATTATTTTTCTAAAATATATATAAATATATTTATAGAAAAATAAATTAAAAATATAGCGTTTCGCCGATTTCCCCGGCAGCGGCGCCAAAAACTTGATGTCGTAGCGTGGGGGTACGAAATAGTAGGAAATACTATTAAATATGCTTACAATTTTACACAAGTTTTAATTATTTATTTACAAATGGGATATACCTAAACCTTGGTACAACACTATAGGCAGTGTACCTAATCGTAGAGTAGTATAGTTTTTAGGAAGCCCGGTTCGTTCCACAGGGAGCGGGCTTATTAAACACTATATTTTAAATAACTATATTTGTACAAAATATATATAATTATATATTACAATTATTATTATTATAACTGGGGGTTTACCGTTTAATGACTGGTTTGTCGATTTTAAGCGAAGCGTATAGTAAATGACGATATTTAAATAACGATAAAATAAATAACAATAATTAAAATGACAATAAATAAAAGTACGAGGAAATATGAAATAAAATATATTACGCTTATTTAAACTTTCGTAACCATGAAGGTTGATGTGTTGATTTTAGTTTTACGCCCATGGGTTAATTGTCCTTTGTCCTGGATGTATTTGAAATCTATCTGGTTTTTGTCCATAATAGTTCATCGGTCATAATTATAAACTGCTCGGCAAATTTAACCTTATACCCGAAGTCAAATATTCCAACTAACTGGGGATTCGAACTGTAACAAGGTCTTAATACTTTGCTTAATGAATACACCAGGTTATCGACTGTGTGTAAACCAAGGTTTTAATACTTTGTTAACAATTACACCAATTACCCTTGAATGTAATCCACCCCTGTTTTAATGAGTCCATTGACTATTAATCCATCCCCGTGTCCGGTCAAATGAACAATAATTCGTACTTATAAATATCCCGCCCATCGTGTCCGATTAAGCGTATGTGGTTATATATAGATACGTCAAATCATAACCTTTATATTAAATTAACGAGGTATCGTTAATTTAATATAAAGCCCATTAATAGCCCATAGTTTAATTTCCACAAGTGTCGTTCTTTTGTCCAAACCCCAATTATGGTACAAAACCCAATTACCCCGTCTTTAATATTTAGCTCAACATCATGATTACTTCGGCTCAAATAAGCATAATAATAACTTAAGTACGAGACATTAATTTAAAAAGGAGAACATAGCTTACATTGATTATTTATCACGTAGTAGTACACGGACAGAGCTCCGACTTTAAAACCCGTAAAAATAACTTTTACATAACTCAAACTAATCTAATATAACACTAATCTATACTATATATATATATATATATATATATATATATATATATATATATATATATATATATATATATATATATATATATATATATATATATATATATATATTTATTTATATTATACTACGGAGTATTATTATTATTATGTATATATATTTTTTTTTAAACTACAGAAGCTCGTGGCCTTTTATAGGCATTTTGGAATCTGGCTGCTCCGCGAGTCGTGGAGTTTTTGGCCTTCAAACTCCGCGAGTCGTGGAGTTTGATTTTCCAGCTCACATCATTTTGGATCTTTGCTTGTCGACGTTATTAAATAATAATATAATATATATATAATTTTTAAGAATTATTTATATATTATATTTTATTTATGTGCATAGTTGACTTGTAATTTTTGCACCGTTGCGTCACGCGTTGAGAGTTGACTCATGTCCCGGTTCCGGATTTTCGAACGCCTTTTCGTATAATTTAATATCTTGTACTTTGCGTTCCGCAACTTGTACTTTTGTCATTTTTAGACGTTTCTTATCAATAAATTGAACCACTTGGATTGTATCTTGTACATTTGAGCTTTTTGATCATTTGCGTCTTCAAATCGTCGTTTTCGCCTTTTGTCTTCGCACTTATTTATTTAAAAGAATATTACATAAAAATAGAACAATTGCAACTAAAAGCTTTACATATTAGAAGGATATTGCTACTAAATATATGTTCATTTGGAGCACTATCAGAAGTCTCTCATACTTCAATGGTGGCGCAGAAATCGAGAGATGACCCAAGCTAGCAACGAAGATCAGATTATTACTCAGGTATTTGAGTGTCGAAAGTCTTCCTTCCCATGGCGTGGAAGTGCGGCGTGTCCCGGGTGTTTATTCGACGGTGTTCAAATGGAGTTCCATAATCTGGTGATCTAGAGTTTTTGTGGGTGTCTAACACAATTGACGGGTGAATTTGATTACGTTTTGGCAAGTGTAGTTGAAGTACTCTTTATCGAAAGCTGCTAACTTGTTGGTTACAATGTGCGTGTCCCAAGAAGCTTTCTTGGCGGTATAGATGGGTAGGTTCAATGAAGTCTAGATAGGTAATCTGGTATGGGTTGTTTAGATCATCCTTCAAGTGGGAGATTGTTGGATGTGTGAAGAATATTAAAACAACAAGGAAAAGAAGAAAAAAAAGTCTGACTCGAAATTACGCCTTAAGGTGCGGCGCGGCCCATTTAGGCGCGACGCGGCCCAAGCCTGACGGGTGTTTTCTTATTCCCAAAGTTATTTCCATGTTTAGTTTTGCCTATATAAATATCTCATTGTAACCTGTAAATGTTTGCACGAAATTAATAAGATAAATTCTCTGGTTTGCACCCGTGGAGTAAACTTTTCTCCGTGTTTGGAGTTGGGATATAACCACGTTAAATCCATGTGTTGATTATGCTTTATTTATCGTATTGCTTATTCGTTTGTTGTATGTGGGTTATGTGATTGTTGTAAATCACATGTTCTTGTTAGGGTCCACTACCGAATTTCTAACAAATCCGCTAGCTACTGAATAGTTTTCCATATTTATTACAGCCTTTGTGTCTAATTCTAACTTCATGAATACAATATATGTAATTGATAATCAATTTTGTTAAATTTGTCCTGCTTTTGCAGCTTCTCTTTTATGTCGATGTTGTGACGACCCGAAAATTTCCAACAAAATTTAAACTTAATCTTTATATGTTTTTGACACGATAAGCAAAGTCTATTTAATTGAATCTCAATAACTGTGAACTATATTTATGAAATCATTTGACCTTTAATCATTCCCGACAATTCACGAACAATTGTTGTAAATAAATATAATTTTTATATATATAAATATAAATGTAAGTATACACATAATAATAATTGGAAATAATAAAATATAATTTAAACATTTAAAATTTAATATGTGAAGTAAGACATAAAACAATTAAGTTGTAATTAAAGTGAATTTATATATAAATATATGATTCTATATAATTATTATATGTATATTGCAATATATGTTAAGTATATAAAAATTTAATACTCAATATAAGTTATTATGAAATGTATATTATATAACTATATTACATAATCAATAACATGTAATACTAATATATTAAATTTAAATTATAAATATAAATGTGTAATAATATTGTTATTACCTTTAATATTAATACCAATAGTAGTGTTATTAATATTATTTTGGATATATAATATATAAATACGAATTTGATATATATATATAAAGTGTTATAGTTACTAATATTATTATTATCATTAAAAAATATTAGTATTATTATTATTATAATTACAATTGTAATAAATTTTATATCTATTATTAACAATATAATGATATTTTTATAACTATTATATTATTATAAATTTTTATTATTATTATTTATAATATTAGGAGTATTATTATTATTACTATAGTTATAATTATTTATTAATTAGTTATTATAAATAAATACAAGTAAATACATACGATATATATATACTGATATGTATATGCATATATACAGTTATACAAAAACAGACATATACAAATAAATATACTGATATATACATAAAACAGTATTAATATTGTATTAATAATAAATAATAAAATTATACATATTTATACAGATAAGGAATAAAATTCGGATTCATATCCCTATCGACTTTATCAGAATTTTGTTTTGGTGTCTGTAATATGTTCCCAATTGATATCAATTTATAAAACAAACAAATTAGTTAGGAAATCGTACGTCCTTTTATTTTTATTTATTCTTTTTCTGTTTCTGATTGAAATGGTGTCGGATCAATTAAACAATCAAACAGGTTACATTAGCTGTAATATCCTCTAATAGTCTCTATATTATACTCTGTAATGCATTTCGTTTTTAAAACAGCAAAAATCAGATTAAAATTTAATATATGCTCGATAACCTCTGTTCTTTACATTTTCAGCCAAAACCCGAATTCAAATGAAACTTTAAAATGTATTAATGAAGTTTTGTTGGAAATTTGTCACTTAAACTATCTGGAAAATCTCAAGTCTCAATTTTTCCTATATAGTTCCAATTTTCAAGTCAAACTTAATTTCTGAAAAGTCAACCAAAGTGTTCATCGTGAAATTCAAACTCTATTCGATGTTTTAGGATCAATTGAAGATCTAAAAAGCTTTTACGAACGTTTTACTACCTATTTCATGTTATAAATTTATGCTAAAACGAACTAAAATTTGAGATTTTGTTTTGGGTTCATAGTGTGTGCTTAAGGTCTGTTCAGGTAATTTTCTTTATTTCAATCGTTTGTTTTAATTAAGCAAATCAATCACTTGCCATTTTGTTTCATTTATACATTTTAAAACCATCGTGATTGAGCTGTTATGATTTTGGATTAGTTACAATGGATTTGATTTTGATAATGAAGAAGAAAATATTAAATAGAAATAATGATGGTTATATTTAATCGCCTGTATATTAAATCAGAAAAACAACAATGGTCAGATGGTTATGAGCGTTTCGGGTTAAGCAAGAGGTCTCGGGTTCGAGCCCGACTTTGGCCATTTTTTTTAAAGAGGGTTCTCTAAGGTAGTTTTTATTAGTATTATTATTATCATTATTATTTTCCTTATTATTGTTATTGTTATTGTTATTGTTATTGTTATTGTTATTGTTATTGTTACTATTATAATCATTATTATTATTATTATCATTAATTAGTATTATTGTTATTATGTTAGATATTATTATCAACAAAACGATTATTAAAATAATTTATGATATTATCATTATTATTACTAGTATTATCATTTAAAAATTTATTAGTATTATCATTTCTAATATTATTGATATTATTATCATTATTATTATTGTGTTATTATTGTTAGTCTTATTATTATGAATTTAAGGTTATTAAACATGTTAATATCACAATTATATAATAAAAAATGTTATATTAAAGATTAAGGAAATTGGTTATAATTATATGAAAACATGTAAAAATTATAATTATTATGAATACAAATTAATGTTAAAAGAAACTATCATCATTAGTTTATAAATTAAACGCAAAGGTTATGATTTCTATAACTATGATTATACAGGTTTTAATAATATCGATAAGATAATAAATATAGAAATTTTGGATATAAATATTATTATGGAAATGATTAAAACCTTAATTAAAGTATGTTTTAATGGAATTATTAAAAGTCTTATAATTATTGTTATCATAATTATCTTTATAAACTTAGTATTATTATCATTATTAATATCATAATTTTCATTAACATTATTATTATTATTATCACTTTTATCATTATATAGTATCAATATTATTACTAATACTTGTATTATTATTATTATAATTATTAATTTCATAAACAAATGATCTTCATATAAAAGATATATTTAACATACATAACTTAATTATATTAATATTACTATATATAAAATAAAGATATAATGATAAATAATGAAACATATAAATTATTAAAAATAATAATTACATCACTAATAATAATATATAAATTTGTTCGATTACAAATATACGTTTTAATATATATGCAAATGATAAAGGTTCGTGAATCTGAGGCCAGCCCTGCATTGTTCAGTTCAGTCGTATGAATATTTGTACTACAAAATATCGTATTTTGAGTTTCATTACTCCTTTTTTAAATGCTTTTGCAATATATATTTTTGGGACTGAGAATACATGCGTTGTTTTTATAACTGTTTTACGAAATAGATACAAGTAATTGAAACTACATTATATGGTTGAATGGATCGAAGCCGAATATGCCCCTTTTAGCTTGGTAGCCTAAGAATTAGGGAACTGGCCCCCTAATTGACGCGAATCCTAAAGATAAATTTATTGGGCCTAACAAACCCCATCCATGGTTGTGGATGCTTTAGTACTTCGAGTTTTTTTATCATGTCCGAAGGATGTCCCAGAATGATGGGGATATTCTTATATGCATCTTGTTAATGTCGGTTACCAGGTGTTCAATCCATATAAATGAATTTTATAGCAGTGAGCAGACCTACACCTTGAAACGAAAATGAAATCTTGTGGTCTATTAAAATAATGAAAATGATTGTTTATGATAACCTAATGAACTCACCAACATTTTGGTTGACACTTTAAAACATGTTTATTCTCAGGTACGAAAGAAATCTTCCGCTGTGCATTTGCTCATTTTAGAGATATTACTTGGAGTCATTCATGACATATTTCAAAAGACGTTGCATTCGAGTCGTTGAGTTATCAAGATTATTATTAAGTCAATTAGAGTTGGATGAATTATGAAGTGGTATGCATACCGTCAACTTTCGATGTAATGAAAGTTTGTCTTTTAAAAACGAATGCAATGTTTGTAAAATGTATCATATAGAGGTCAAATACCTCGCAATGAAATCAACTATTGTGAATCGTTTATAATCGATATGAACGGGTCCTTTCAGATGTGATCTGTTTTGTTACATTATATTCTGTTTTATATGGTTAAATTCGTATATAAAAAACTCACTACAAGTGCATAAAATGAAAGAAGATAATGCCTGATACAAGTTATCCATAATAGTTTAACAATACATTCATTTGACTTTAACTTCAGGGGTTTAAACATGATAGGCAAGTGATGATTAATTTAGTTAAATATAAATATGTCCCGATTTTGCAGCTGCTCTTTTAGATTAATATATAAATTGCGTGTGTGTACCACTTGAGTCGTTTTGTTACATGATGATTGTATAAGAAACTCACATCAACTGTATAAAATAACGGAAGATAATGCCTAATGCAACCTATCCATAATACGAGTAGTTTTTGTTAGATACATTAGTAATTGGAGTTTTGGATTGTCCTTATTTATTAGGTGTCTTTTGATGTAGCCCTTTTTTATGTATACTAGTGAAATTACCCGTAAAATTACGGGTTTGTTTAAACGAAACAATTTAATGACATGTTTTAAGTATTAACTGAATGTAAATGTCAAAGTTATTTATTTTAATGACCTGTTCGACTAAGAAACGTGTCGTTGTTTTTACAAATAAACAGAGACATGTATTTTCGCATACATATGTAACGTAATTAATATCGTAAAGAGAGTCCATATTTGAATATTAATAATATAATAATTATAATAAAAATAAATAGAACTCTGTAATAATAAAGTTTGCTCAAAGTTGAGTATTTATATTTTTAATAATAATTATTAGTAATAATAAATGCTTTTTGAAATTTTTTTAGAAAGTTAAAATACAATTATTATATAAAGGTTGTACAATATGCTTTAAAATTTATAAATTTGTTGGTGTTATGTTAAAGATTAGTATTTCCTTTTATAAAAGATTTTATATTATTTTTTTAATTAAATTTAATATAAATTAATGATATTATCAATGATGTTTTAAAATTTTTATTGTTTAGACAAAATTGCGCCAATGGTCCTTAATGTTTGTATCTAATAGCAACTAACATTTATCTAATATTTCGACTTAGATGACCCTAAACTAACAACATTTAACACCGATGGCCCAATCACTTAACTCCGTTACTTTTTGGACATTAAGTTTCATCACGTGCGAAGCACGTGAGGGCATTTTTGTCATTTTCTTTCATAAATTGTAGGGACCAATAACGTAATTTTGTCTTGGTTCTGCATATTCCTTTCATCTTCCCCAAGTCAAAACCCATTTCAGTTCATCCATTTTCACTTTCAGTTTGTTGTGTATATCAGTATATCAAAAAACAAAACCCACTTAATAATAATATAGTATAAATA